>NW_023994840.1:0-208676 GCF_015586225.1 Lucilia sericata | reverse complement strand
GCAATTTTTCATTGCAGTCCTCAATGGATTAACTTTAAATAATGTATTTCATTATTGTGATTCGTTTTCATTTAAAAATCATTATTGTGATTCGTTTTCATTTAAATAAGAATAAAATCACAATCTTACCTGTGGAAAGGTTGAAAAACTCATCAAATTTATTTATGTAATAAAAGAATTTTACACACGACATTAAAAATTGTTTTAAAAAAGTACAATTAAGATAAACAGGGGAAAATTGTAGTTAATTTTAAATACTGAAATGTACGATAAACCGGGGAAGATTTTCGAAATGATGGAAATAAAACTTTGATACTATAATAAGCTTAGATTAATTATGAAAATAAAATGGACATATGTATGTATGTGATAATGTCTACATATGTATGTAAACCGATTCATTAAGTAAACCTAAAAAATCCCTTTAACTAACATCTACCACTCTCTGTAAATCCAATTAACCACAAATTGTTGATGTTATTTAAAATATTGTATAATTGATGATGGTTTGTGGCAGATAAAAAAAACTATTCCCAAAATGCTCATTTAAACATCAGCAAACGACAACAGCAGCAACAATGTTTACAATTACATTACAGAATCTTACGTTTTCACTAATTCACCCCTCCCAAAAACTAGTTAAAGAAAATAACCCTTTTCCCTTAACAACATACATTCGTATCTATATTCATACTCAACACATTTTTAACCAACTTGTCTAGAATTCTAACAGAATTTAAACAATTGTAACAAATAGAAACTCATTAGACTTTTACAACATTGTAAAACGAGTAAGAGGCACACATATACACACAAACGACAATTGCAACTATAAATAGTTGCAAGTTCTACTTCTAGTTTAATATGTATGAGAAGGGGAGCAGCATACATTGTTGACATTGTTCCCGTGTGTTGTTGGTTGGTTAAGTGTTGGCAAATGATAATATCCATGCACTGGCATCTTTACATACTTACACACACTAACATACATACATTCTAAACATTACCGATAAAGACATTGAATGAAATACAAACACATCATCCTTAGTTTAAGTCAAAAACATGTGCAGCATTCAAATCGGTTAGAAGCTGTCAAAACGATTATCTAATTCGGTTTTTTTTGTTAGTTGTATAGCCATTGTCATTTTCTAGGTCATCTGTAAGAGTTGTACATAGATTTCAAAGAGTGTATTCTTGAGGGTAAATTAGAATGATTCCTTTTACGATTTAAGGAACTAAAACTGATTTTAGTTTTTAGAGAGATAGAAGAAATAGGAGCTGTGGTATTGAAATTATTCCAATATTGATAAACGTATTTTTTTGAAAAACAAATGAAAAAATTAAAAAAAAAATTGGAAACATTGAAGAAATATATATATGAACTCCTTTGAACAATTTTTGCTAAGACCAATAGATGAAAAGTTAATTTGAAAAAAAGCCTGCAAGACCAAAATGTCCAAAATTAAGCCCCTCTAACTCCGGCAGTTCTTGACCGGTGGAGCTACTATCCAATAGTACTAACTTTGGTGCAAATTTCACAGAAATCGATTAATTGTTTATTTGGATTAAAAACGGCGATATTCAAAGATATTCAAAGAGGCGATATTGATCCTTAGGTTTTATTTTTCAAATTCAATAATTTATTTTAAAATTATTTAAAATTTGTAACACATTTACTACCATTTTAATTAAAATAATAAATTTAAACAATTTTTTTTTAAAAATTTTATTGCAAATGTAAAGATCAAATTTATCAATTATAATATCGACTCCTAAAACTATACTATGATATAAAACACTAAATAAGCAAAAATCCTAATACAAACAACTTCCACTTAACATCCACAATAATAGCAAAGTAAAAGTTTTGTCTACAAAAAATGTACAGATTACACTTTGTCCCAACTTTTAACTATAAAGTCCTACAGACTCTTTGCCTAATATGTACTTACAACAACATTATCTAAATAAACTACTTTACTCACACATACAGGTAAAATTGGCGCTTAAAGTCAATCAATCAAATGCGCATGTCTAAAAAGTAATCTCTTACTCTCTATCTCTCTCTCATATTTTAACCATTTTTCCCACCAAATTTTTAACCTTCTCATAAAATTTGCAAAGTTTAGTACTAACTAATGACAGCAACAAGTGTTTAGCAACAACAATGTAATAGAGAAATTTGTATGCAAAAATTGATAAATGCAAATGTAATAGAAAATTTGCAATAACAAATGAAATTGTAAATTAAATAAGAAAATTAATACAAATTAATAAATAAATTAAGGAAAACAAAAAAACATACCCAAATTTCACAATTCAATTGCTCCCATTCGGAATTTATTTCTTCATTAATGGTGGAACGACGATAAAATGAGCTCCAATAGCCACGAATGCTCATGAAATGGCCAAACAGTTCATGGGCCATGGTCATTAATAAATAAATTAAGATCAGGATAAATAGAACACAACACAAATTAAAAACAAATTAAAATAAATTAACAGAATATATTATTAAACAAATTTAATAAAAACATACTTAAAAAAACACAAATAATAATTTAAGAAAAACTAAAAGAACGTTTTAACTGTTCCAACTAAGAACTAAAGTGTGGCATTGAAAATGAAAAAAGCAATAACTAATTTTGTCTAATAGAAATAAAAGCTTCCCTAATCATTACAAGCTTTTAAAGTTTTGAGACAGAAAATAGGGAAATATGTATAACAGAGCTCATAGCTTAATTGGAACTTAAACTTTGATAATAAAAATACCTTAAAGATACTTCCCCTGTTGTTTCTATATATAACAATAACTTTCTTTAGGAACTTGACTAAATATTTCAACAATTTTTTTCTCCAAATTTCTATTACTCTCACAGGTAAAATTGGAGCATTACATGTCTCCAAAATAATGCAATTCTCCTTTATACTCTCTTAATCATTCATTTATTATATTTCTCGTAAAATTCTTAATAAAATCATAAAGACTTTAAAAGTTTTAGTGACAGCATTGAAAAAATGTTGGAACACGATATTAATCCGTCCGCCATTCAAAATAGCTAAAATCTGTGATCACTTATATTTCCCACTAAACTTGGATATAAATCGAAAATTGCAGATAGAACCTTATAAACTCTCTAATTGAGAAAATAGCTAAAACCTGTGATTAATAATATTTTCAACTAAAAATTCATTCTTATTTTTTAAAACATAAAAGGAGCTATAGACTTTAAATATCACACCAAGTGAGATAACAGCTAAAATCTGTGATCACTCATATTTTCCATAAAAAATTAATTTTTATGCAAAAAAAAAAAAAAAAAACTGAAAACGGCTGTAGATCATTAAATAGTGCCCCAAATGAAATAACAATGAAAATCTGCTATATTTAACGAAAAACAAATCACTCATATTTTCCTGTAGATCCCTAGAAAATGCTAAAATCCAGAAAATAGCTTAAATCACTTATTTTTTTTTTCACCAAAAAATATTTTTTTTTTATATGTAAAACACAAAATCTTTTGTAGATTTGTAAATAATGCTCAAATTAGAAAAAAGCATGAAAACCTGTCATCATATTGATTTCTCATCAAATATTGATTTTATATTAAAAAAGTTGAAATTGAAAGTAAGCTCTTTAAGAAACTTTTAATTGAGAAAATAGCTAAAATCTGCGATCACCCATATTTTCAATTAAAAATGGATCCTCATTTAACGGTCTAATTAGGAAAACAGTGGATATATATAATCACTTTCATTAAATTTAATATGAAAATATTTGAAATCGGCTGCAGATCCTTAAATAATGCTTCAATTGTGATAATTTGCGATCTCTCATATTTTCAATGAAAAATTTATTTATATATATAAAACCTATAAACATCTGTAGATCTTTAATTTAGGCTACAGTTGAAAAAATAATTAAAATTTGTGAACACACATATTCTCCATGAGAAAATAACGAAAATGTGATCTGATTACTTACATTATTTTTATTTGAATGCTTTAAATCTAGAGACGTCCAATATCACTACAATATCAATTTTCTATCAAAAATGGATTTGTAGCTCCTTCCATATTACTTCAATTGAAAAAATAGATTCAATACTTTGCTTTTTCAGTTAAAATATTCCTCTTGAGCAAAAGAAACCTTCATTTTGAAAAAAAATTGAAAAAATCTTTTTTTTAGTTAAAAAGTAATTTTTTGAAAAACAAATAAAACAATTAAAAATAAAATTGGAAATATTAAAAAAATACATATCTAAAGTCCTTTGTACAATTTTTGCTTGGATCAATAGATGAAAAGTTACACTCATTTGACCAAAATGTCCAAATTTAAACCCCTCTAACTCCGGCAGTTCTTGACCGATGGAGCTGAAAATTTGTGTCTGGCCTACTATCCAATAGTACTAACCTTGATGCAAATTTCATCAATTGTCGATTAATTGTCTATTTGGATTAAAAACGGGGGAGGAGGATGAGGATTTTTTGGTACGTAAAACACCTTCAAATAGGAGATATTGATCCTAAGGTTTTATTTTTCAAATTCAATAATTTGTATATAAAACCTAAAAACATCTGTAGATAGTTAATTTAGGCTACAGTTGAAAAAATAGTTAAAATTTGTGAACACACATATTCTCCATGAGAAAATAACGAAAATGTGATCTGATTACTTACATTATTCGTAAAAAATTTATTTGTATGCTTTAAATCTAAAGACGTCCAATATCACTACAATATCAATTTTCTATCAAAAATGGATTTGTAGCTCCTTCCATATTACTTCAATTGAAAAAATAGATTCAATACTTTGCTTTTTCAGTTAAAATATTCCTCTTGAGCAAAAGAAACCTTCATTTTGAAAAAAAAAATTTAAAAAATCTTTTTTTTTAGTTAAAAAGTAATTTTTTGAAAAACAAATAAAAAAATTAAAAATAAAATTCGAAATATTAAAAAAATACATATCTAAAGTCCTTTGTACAATTTTTGCTAGGATCAATAGGTGAAAAGTTACACTCATTTGACCAAAATGTCCAAATTTAAACCCCTCTAACTCCGGCAGTTCTTGACCGATGGAGCTGAAAATTTGTGTCTGGCCTACTATCCAATAGTACTAACCTTGATCCAAATTTCATCAATTGTCGATTAATTGTCTATTTAAATTAAAAAATGGGGAGGAGGATGATGATTTTTTGGTGCGTAAAACACCTTCAAAGAGGCGATATTGACCCTAAGGTTTTATTTTCAAATTCAATAATTTGTTTGAAAATTATTTAACAATTGTAAAACATTACCATTTTCATTAAAATAATAAATAAAAAAAATTAATTTGTAGATTTTCATTCAAACGGAAAATTTTATTGCAAATGAAAAGAGCAAATTTATCAATTATAATATCGACTCCTAAAACTATACTATAACATAAAACACTAAATAAGCAAAAAATCCTAATACAAACAACTTCCACTTAAATCCCACAATAATAGCAATGAAAAGGTTTTGTATACAAAAAATGTGTTTAAAAAGTGCAGATTTCATTTTGTCCCAACTTTTAACTATAAAGTCCTACAGACTCGTTGCCTAATATGTACTTACAATAACACTATCAAAATAAACTACTTTACTCACACATACAGGTAAAATTGGCGCTTAAAGTCAATCAATCAAATGCGCATGTCTAAAAAGTAATCTCTTACTCTCTATCTCTCTCTCCTATTTTAAACCATTTTTCCCACCAAATTTTTAACCTTCTCATAAAATTTGCAAGTTTAGTACTAACTAATGACAGCAACAAGTGTTTAGCAAAAACAATTTAATAGAGAAATTTGTATGCAAAAATTGACAAATGCAAATGTAATCGAAAATTTGCAATAACAAATGAAATTGTAAATTAAATAAGAAAATTAATACAAATTAATAAATAAATTAAGGAAAACAAAAAAACATACCCAAATTTCACAATTCAATTGCTCCCATTCGGAATTTAGTTCTTCATTAATGGTGGAACGACGATAAAATGAGCTCCAATAGCCACGAATGCTCATAAAATAGCCAAACAGTTCATGGACCATGGTCATTAATAAATAAATTAAAATCAGGATAAATAGAACACAACACAAATTTCAAAACAAATTAAAATAAAATAACAGAATATATTATTCAACAAATTTAATAAAACCAAATTAAAAAAAACACAAATAATAATTTAAGGAAAAACAAAGAAAATGTTTTAACTCCTCCACGGCCAACTAAGAACTGAAGTGTGAAGTTGGAAAAGAGAAAAGCAATAACTAATTTTATCTAATAGAAGTAAAAGCTTCCCTAAACATTACAAGCTTTTAAAGTTTTGGGACCGACAACAGGGTAATATAACAGAGCTCATAGCTTATTTAGAAGCTTAAACTTTCATAACAAAAGTACCTTAAAGATACTACCTTTATTGTTCCTATTTATAACAATAACTTTCCTGAAAATCTCTTTCAACAACATTTTCTCTGGTGCGTTAATCACCTTTAAAGAGGAGATATTGATCCTTAGGTTTTATTTTTTAAATTCAATAATTTGTTTCAAAATAATTTTAAAAATAATAAAACAATCATTACCATTTTAATCGAAACAATATATTTTTGAAAAAATTTACTGATATTTTTAAAATTTGTAGATTTTTATTAAAACGGAAAACTGCATTACATATTTCGAAATGTTATTGCAAACGAAAAGAGCAAATTTATCAATTATAATATCGACCCCTAAAACTAGACTATGATATATAACACTAAATAAGCAAAAAATCCTAATACAAACAACTTCCACTTAAATCCCACAATAATATTAATGAAAAGGTTTTGTCTACAAAAAATGTGTTTAAAAAAGTACAGATTTCATTAAGTCCCAACTTTTAACTATAAAGTCCTACAGACTCTTTGCCTAATATGTACTTACAACAACTTTATTAAAATAAACTACTTTACTCACTCACACAGGTAAAATTGGAACTTAAAGTCAATCAATCAAATGCGCATGTCTAAAAAGTAATCTCTTACTCTCTATCTCTCTCTTATTTAACCATTTTTCCCTCCAAATTTTTAACCTTCTCATAAAATTTGCAAAGTTTAGTACTAACTAATGACAGCAACAAGTGTTAACCAACAACAATGCAATGCAATGAAGCATGTTGTATGCAAAAATTTTACAAATACAAATGTAATAAAAAATTTGCAATAACAAATGAAATTGTAAATTAAATATGAAAATTAACACAAATTAATAATAAATTAAGGAAAACCAAAAAACATACCCAAATTTCATGATTCAATTGCTCCCATTCGGCATTTAATTCTTCATTAATGGTGGAACGACGATAAAATGAGCTCCAATAGCCACGGATGCTCATGAAATGGCCAAACAGTTCATGGGCCATGGTAATAAATAAATGAATTAAAATCAAGATAAATAGAACACAAAACACAACACAAATTTAAAGCAAATTAAAATAAATTAACAGAATATATTATTAAACAAATTTAATAAAAACATACTTAAAAAAACACAAATAATAATTTAAGAAAAACTAAGAAAACGTTTTAACTGCTCCACGGCCAACTAAGAACTAAAGTGTGAAGTTGGAAATGATAAAAGCAATAACTCATTTTGTCTAATAGAAGTAAAAGCTTCGCTAATATTTATAAGCTTTTAAAGTTTTGGGACAGAAAATAGGGAAATATAACAGAGTTCATAGCTTATTTAGAAGCTTAAACTTTCGTAACAAAAGTACCTTAAAGAAAGATACTACCCTTATTGTTCCTATTTATAACAATAATTTTATTGAAAGGCTTTTCTTAATATTTCAACAAAATTTTCTCTGGTGTGTTAATCACCTTTAAAGAGGAGATACTAATCCTTAGGTTTTATTTTTTAAATTCAATAATTTGTTTTAAAATAATTTTAAAAATAATAAAACAATCACTACCATTTTGATCGAAACAATATATTTTTGAAAAAATTTACTTATGTTTTTATCGAAATATTTCGAAAACGAAAAGAGCAAATTTATAAATTATAATATCGACCCCTAAAACTAGACTATGATATATAACACTAAATAAGCAAAAATTCCTAATGCAAACAACTTCCACTTAAATCCCACAATAATATTAATGAAAAGGTTTTGTCTACATAAAATGTGTTTAAAAAAGTACAGATTTCATTTTGTCCCATCTTTTAACTATAAAGTCCTACAGGCTCTTTGCCTAATATGTACTTACAACAACATTATAAAAATAAACTACTTAACTCACACATACAGGTAAAATTGGCGCTTAAAGTCAATCAATCAAATGCACATGTCTAAAAAGTAATCTTTTCCTCTCTGTCTCTCTCTCATTTCAACCATTTTCCCACCAAATTTCTAACCTTCTCATAAAATTTGCAAAGTTTAGTACCAACTAATGACAGCAACAAGTGTTAAGCAACAACAATGCAATGCAATGGAATGGAGAAATTTGTATGCAAAAATTTTACAAATACATATGTAATAGAAAATTTGCAATAACAAATGAAATTGTAAATTCAATTAAATATGAAAATTAATACAAATTAATAAATAAATTAAGGAAAACCAAAAAACATACCCAAATTTCATGATTCAATTGCTCCCATTCGGCATTTAATTATTCATTAATGGTGGAATGACGATAATATGAGCTCCAGTAGCCACGAATGCTCATGAAATGGCCAAACAGTTCATGGACCATGGTCAATAATAAATAAATTAAAATCAGGATAAATAGAACACAACACAAAATTAAAACAAATTAAAATAAATTAACACAATATATTAGGAAACAAATTTACTAAAAACAAAATTAAAAAAAAAACACAAATAATAATTTAAGAAAAACTAAGAAAACGTTTTAACTGCTCCACGGCCAACTAAGAACTAAAGTGTGGCATTGAAAATGAGAAAAGCAATAACTAATTTTGTCTAATAGAAGTAAAAGCTTCCTAATCATTACAAGCTTTTAAAGTTTTGAGACAGAAAATAGGGAAATATAACAGTGCTCATAGCTTATTTAAAAGCTTAAACTTTCATAACAAAAGTACCTTAAAGATACTACCCTTATTGTTCCTATTTATAACAATAATTTTCTTGAAAAGCTTTTCTTAATATTTCAGCAAAATTTTCTCTGGTGTTTTAATCACCTTTAAAGAGGAGATACTAATCCTTAGGTTTTATTTTTTAAATTCAATAATTTGTTTTAAAATAATTTTAAAAATAATAAAACAATCACTACCATTTTAACCGAAGCAATATATTTTTGAAAAAAATCTATCGAAATATTTCGAAATGTTATTGCAAACGAAAAGAGCAAATTTATCAATTATAATATCGACCCCTAAAACTAGACTATGATATATAACACTAAATAAGCAAAAAATCCTAATACAAACAACTTCCACTTAAATCCCACAATAATATTAATGAAAAGGTTTTGTCTACATAAAATGTGTTTAATAAAGTCCTACAGACTCTTTGCCTAATATGTACTTACAACAACATTATCAAAATAAACTACTTTACTCACACATACAGGTAAAATTGGCGCTTAAAGTCTATCAATCAAATGCGCATGTCTAAAAAGTACTCTCTTACTCTCTAACTCTCTCTTATTTTAACCATTTTCCCACCAAATTTTTAACCTTCTCATAAAATTTGCAAAGTTTAGTACTAACTAATGGCAGCAACAAGTGTTAAGCAACAACAAACAATGCAATGGAGAAATTTGTATGCAAAATTTTAAAAATACAAATGTAATAGAAATAACAAATGAAATTGTAAATAAAATATGAGCTCCAATAGCCACGAATGCTCATGAAATGGCCAAACAGTTCATGGGCCATGGTCATTAATAAATAAATTAAAATCAAGCGAAATAGAACACAACACAAATTTAAAACAAATTAAAATTATCACAATATGTTATTAAATAAATTTAAGAAAAAACTAAATTAAAAAAAAACACAAATAATAATTTAAGAAAAACTAAGAAAACGTTTTAACTGCTCCACGGCCAACTAAGAACTAAAGTGTGGTATTGAAAATGGGGAAGGCAATAACTATTTTCGTCTAGTTGAAGGTTGAAATTAATAAAAGCTTCCTTAGTCATTACAAGCTTTTAAAGTTTTAAGACAGATTTTGTTAAAAGAGTGCAGAAAACAGGGACAGGTCTAATCTATTCCTTACTTTATTGTCAAAAGTTGTTAAAGTCCCGACTATACACCTTAAATTTTGTTAACAAAAGTACCATTTTTGTCCCTATTTATAACAATAACTTTCCGAAGAAGCTTTTCTAATGATTTAACAACATTATCCCCCAAATGTATATTACTCTCGCAAGTAAAATTGGCGCTTAAACTCCATATATTAATGTGCATGTCTCTAACATAATGCAATTCTCCCTACTCTCTCTTTATCTCACTTTATCATATTTCCTGCAAAATTGTTAATATCATAAAAAACCTAAAATTTTTAGTACAAAGTAGTATTACAACAACAAAGTTAATGAAAAGTTTTGGTGCAAGCAACAAAAAATTTAAGGAGCAAGAAAAAACTCTAAAAAATTTGCAATTATTATAGAATTTAATAAAAAAATCAAAAATAAAAAATTAAGAAAAATAAAACATACCCAAATTTCATAATTCAACTCCTCCCATTCAGCATTCAATTCTTCATTTATGGTGGAACGACGATAAAAGGAACTCCAATAGCCACGGATGCTCATGAAATGACCAAAGAGTTCATGGGCCATGATAAGTTATTATACAAATTAAAATCCACAAAAACACAACATAAATTTAAAAAAACAAATCAACACAACATATTAATTAAATAAAATATAATGAATTAACAAAAAATACAAATAATAAATTAAGGAAAACTAAAAAGACGTTTTAACTCCTTCACAGCCAACTAAGAACTAAAGTATAAAGAAAGAAATGCGAACTGCAATAACTAATTTTAACAACTTTTAGTTGAAAGCTTTACTTCCTAGCTTTCCTTACAAGCTTTTCAAGAGAGTTTATAACATAGTAAGTTGGCAAGAATTTTCATTAAAACTTCCTACTAAAACTTCTCCCCCTAAACTGTTACGAAGCCAATAGATTGGTCTATAAAGAAATAAAATTAACTTGTCCATAGACTAGAATATAGACTAGCCTATTAAATAGTTTACAGCCTTGTATATAGAATAGTCCCTAGACTAGTAAATAAACTAGTCCATATACTTGTACATAGACTAGTCCATAGATTGATCCATGGACTTATTCACAGACTAATAAATAGCATTTAAACAAGTCTATTCAATAGTCCATATACTAGTCTATTTACTAGTGGTTGGCCTGTTCTATAATCAAGTCTGTAGTCCACAGCATTTTATATAGATTAGTCCCTAGACTAGTAATAGATCATATAGTTGTTCATAGACTAGTCCATAGATTGATTCATGGACTTATTCACAGACTAATAAATAGCATTTAAACAAGTCTATTCAATAGTCCATTCTATTTACTAGTGGATGGACTGTTCTATAGTCAAGTCTGTGAACTAGTCTATTGACTATTCTATGTACTAAGCCATAGACTAATCTATGGACTAGTTTACTGTCAGGTCTATTAACTTGTCTAAAGACTTGCCTACAGACTGGTCTCATAGACTAGCCAACAGAATAGCTCATAGACATTTCTACACTCTAGAAAATAGACAAGTCTATGTACTTGCCTATGGACTATCCATAACATTAGTCCATAGACTATCTCATAAACTAGTAAATACACTAGTCCATAGACTATGTAATAGACCAAGTCATAGACTAATCCCAAGAATAGATAATAGACTAGTACATGCTTTGACTAGACACTAGACTAGTCGACAGACTAATCCACCGACTAGTCGATAAATTAGTCCAAAGAGTAGTCTATAGACTATTCCATTGACCACAACCTGGACAAGTCCATAGAGCAGATTATAGACTAGTGCAAAGACTGATCTATCGGCAAGTCTAGT
Organism: Lucilia sericata; assembly: GCF_015586225.1. Lineage (NCBI taxonomy): Eukaryota > Metazoa > Arthropoda > Insecta > Diptera > Calliphoridae > Lucilia > Lucilia sericata. The sequence continues at coordinate 196,612 of NW_023994840.1, read as the reverse complement.
TTGAGGACTAGGCCATTAAGCAATTTAAATTACAGGCCCTAATTAAGTCCAACTAAATCTACAAAAAAAGTATTTTCTTTTGTTCCAACATTGATCTTCAAATGCTTTAAACATTTTTCTCAAACTTATCTCCACAAACTGCTTTGAACACACACATACAGCTAAAATTGGCGCTTTAAGTAAAAGTAGTAACTGCGCAGGTCTCAAAATTATATTCTCCCTCACGCTCACTCTCTCTCTTCCTCTTTCATGACTTTAAACATAATTCCCATAACTCCATCATGCCAACTAAGAAATAACATGTTAAGAGCTTCCTTAACCTTTTTACAAGCTTAAAAAGTTCTGAGAGAGATTTTAAAAGCCGTAAATGATAAACGGAAATGTAGAACTTTGATTAGCAGAAGTTATTAAACTAACTTTAAATTGTTTTATTTCCAAAAAATACATTCCGCAATATGGTAACGGTGGCACTTATAGATGGCGCTCATTGCTAAAATGCGGTTCAAGTATTGACTAAACTGATAAAAGCTTTTTAAAAGAGCTTTGGAAAACAAATTCATTATTAAATCGACGTATTCAGGCACATATATACATAAGTATGTTTATGTATGTGCTTACATATGTAAGCACATGCTGAAAGTTTTATAAATTTTTACAAGACAATTTCGGAGTTTGCTCTTTTAGATAAATATTTCGGAAATATGTACCTTGCAAAATAGGGAAAACAACATATGCTTTTAAATTAAACGTTTGTAATCAGCAGCTTTCGTAGACCATTGTAGCTTTCAATGTTTTGTTTTTAAGACTTCAGCCTTTTCTACCAAGGTCCATTTTAGTCAGACCTGGGATAAATGCATTAAATGTGTTAATGCATTAATAATTTTTTCTACATAAAAAAAATTAATGTTAATGCAAGTTTATTGCATTAACATTAACATGGGTACATTTAATGCATTAAATTTGCATTAACATTAAATATTTTTAAATTTAATGCATTAATTTTACATTAACATTAAATATTTATGAAATTAATGCATTAATTTTGCATTAACATTAAATATTTTTGAATTTAATGCATTAATTTTTCATTAACATTAAATAATAAATAATAAAATTAATGCATTAATTTTCCATTAACATTAATGTATAAAATAATTTATAAAAATAAGAATACAGCGCTAAAGACCTCGGTCTAACTAAATTCAAGTAAAATTGAATGTGTTAAAGTCCTTTCTAATAAGTCCTATACTCGATAATACATATTAGAAGAATAGTATCACTTCCCAGATATTCCTTTTTTAGTTTATTTTGTTAAAGTCCTTTCGAATAAGTCCTATACACGATAATACTTATTAGAAGAATAGTATCACTTCCCAGATATTCCTTTTTTAGTTTATTTTGTCTGTGGAATCTTATATAAATATCATATTTAAAACACACAAGTTTGAATGGAATATAGAAATTATTAGAAAGGACTTTAACCTATTTAATTTTAGTTGTATTTAGCTAGATCGAGGTCTTTTGTGCTGTATTTTTATTTATGTTTATCAATTTTTATATATATTAATGTTAATGGAATATTAATGCATTAATTTTATTGCTTATTTAATGTTAATATAAAATTAATGCACTAAATTCAGATATATTTATTGTTAATGCAAAATTAATGCATTAATTTCAAAAATATTTAATGTTAATGTAAAATTAATGCATTAAATTCAAAAATATTTAATGTTAATAGAAATTTAACGCATTATATTTTACAAATTTAATGTTAATGCAATATTTTTTACATTAAATTAATTTTTTTTAATTTAATGTTAATGCAAAATTAATGGAAATCGCCCAGGTCTGATTTTAGTTAGTTAGTTAGTTAGTTAGTTAGTTAACTAACTAACTAGTTAGTTAACTAACTAACTAGTTAGTTAACTAGTTAGTTAACTAGTTAACTAGTTAGTTAACTAGTTAACTAGTTAGTTAGTTAGTTAGCTAGTTAGTTAGTAGTTAGTTAGTTAGTAGTTAGTTAGTAGTAGTAGTTAGTTAGTTAGTGTAGTTAGTTAGTTAGTTAGTTAGTTAGTAGTTAGTTAGTTAGTTAGTTAGTTAGTTAGTAGTCGTTAGTAAGTAGTTAGTTCGGTTAGTTAGTTAGTTAGTTAGTTAGTTAGTTAGTAGTAGTTAGTTAGTTAGTTAGTTAGTTAGTTAGTTAGTTAGTTAGTTAGTTAGTTAGTTAGTTAGTTAGTTAGTTAGTTAGTAGTTAGTTAGTTTAGTTAGTTAGTTAGTTAGTTAGTTAGTGTTAGTTAGTTAGTTAGTTAGTTAGTTAGTTAGTTAGTTAGTTAGTTAGTTAGTTAGTTAGTTAGTAGTTAGGTTAGTTAGTTAGTTATGTTAGTTAGTTAGTTAGTAGTTAGTTAGTTAGTAGTAGTTAGTTTAGTAGTTAGTTAGTTAGTTAGTTAGTAGTTAGTTAGTTAGTTAGTAGTTAGTTAGTAGTTAGTTAGTTAGTTAGTTAGTTAGTTAGTTAGTTAGTTTAGTTAGTTAGTTAGTTAGTTAGTAGTTAGTTAGTTAGTTAGTTAGTAGTTAGGTAGAGTTAGTTAGTTAGTTAGTTAGTAGTTAGTTAGTAGTTAGTAGTTAGTTAGTTAGTTAGTTAGTTAGTTAGTTAGTTAGTTAGTTAGTTAGTTAGTTAGTTAGTTAGTTAGTTAGTTAGTTAGTTAGTTAGTTAGTTAGTTAGTAGTTAGGTAGTTAGTTAGTTAGTTAGTTAGTTAGTTAGTTAGTTAGTAGTTAGTTAGTTAGTAGTTAGTAGTAGTTAGTTAGTTAGTTAGTTAGTTAGTTAGTTAGTTAGTCGTAGTTAGTTAGTTAGTTTAGTTAGTTAGTAGTTAGTTTAGTTAGTAGTTAGTTAGTTAGTTCGTTAGTTAGTTAGTTAGTTAGTTAGTTAGTTAGTTAGTTAGTTAGTTAGTTAGTAGTAGTTTAGGTTAGTTAGTTAGTAGTTAGTTAGTAGTTAGTTAGTTAGTTAGTTAGTAGTAGTTAGTTAGTTAGTTAGTAGTTAGTAGTAGGTAGTTAGTTAGTTTAGTTAGTTAGTTAGTTAGTAGTTAGTTAGTTAGTAGTTAGTAGTAGTTAGTCGTTAGTTAGTTAGTTAGTTAGTTAGTTATTGGTTAGTTAGTTAGTTAGTTGTTAGGTAGTTAGTTAGTTAGTTAGTTAGTTAGTAGTTAGTTAGTTAGTTAGTTTAGTTGTAGTTAGTTAGTTAGTAGTTAGTTAGTAGTTAGTTAGTTAGTTAGTAGTTAGTTAGTTCAATTCGGTTGCCGATTAATTTCATTCACTTGTATCGAAGTGGTTAATTTAGGACTTCTGTGGTTCAATAACTTTTTCCTAGTTCACATTAATATAAAAAAGCTATAACCACTTATTGAGGACATCCACCCCAAACTGCAGGGTTCTATACGATGCCCTTGTGTGAGTCTGTTAGCTGTTAGAAGTGTATATTATTTTGGTATACTGAAGTTATTTATATTGTTTTCTAAAACGCATTTGAGGACGTAATGTTTTGTTTACATTTTCTTTGTGATACTTTACTATAAAAATGCTAATAAAATACATTTTATGTATGTAAAATGGTACATATCGCACCACCTAGTACAAAAGTGGCACAACTCAAAATTTATTTTTCCGTGTTTATATTCATTTTAAGCCTTAAGTTTAAGCCTTAACATGCACAAGATATTTGTTTAACTCTACAAAAAATATTTGGTATTTGTTGTTGTTAACTGTCAAGAAAAAACGTTATGTCTTTCTTTATCTTTCCGAATTTGTAAACAAATTTTTTCCTTTTCTTAAAAAAAAATTTTTGAGTTGTGTCACTTTTTTACTGGGTGTGCGATATGTATGTATTTAGTACTACATATGTACGTATTGACACACTTTTAAATATCTTGTTATTATTTATAAACAAGTTTACAACTTCAGCGTTAAATGCGGTTTCATTAAAGAAATATTTTGACAAAATTGTTTTTGTGGTTAACTCTTATAAACTACCTTTTCTTAACACCCGCACAGTGGGGCAGAATGGAAATTTTTTGGAAATAAATCTGGCATTTCTAAACGGCTGATCCGATCGGGATAAAATTTGGCGTGAGCGTAGCCAAGGAGTATTCGAGTTTAAGTTTTGAAGATGAACCCTGCAGATGCCCCAGGGACGGCGCTGTGGCGGCTCAAAGTAGGGTACCTACGACATGTAAAATTTTTAAACTCGTGCCATTTTTTTGTTTTTCACCCAAATACAAAGATTTTTATATTTTGTGAAAGCGCTCGACGAGATCTTGAAAAAACATGCTTGGACATACTACTTATCTCTTATAATATCCGAGTTATAGGCATTTAAAAATTTAGTGATACAAAATTTACCATACCTTGGTCCGCCTTTTTTTGAATACCGGACGTAATTTTGGACCAAATGGACTCAATTTTTTCTTGTTAGTTAGACAACAAACTTCCAATAATATACAAAAAATTTCAGATCAATATCGTTTACAGATCCAAAAAATATACGTTTTTTAATTTAAAAATTCAAAAAATTTTAGATTTTTGGCGTTTTTTTGCCAAAAATGTGTCTTAACTCTTTTATTAATAAAATAAAATTTTTATTAAGAACATATAACAATTTTATAGTTTTCTAAAAGGTATCTTTACGCAGAACGCTTTGGCGTAAAAAAACTTGTCCTATTTTTTGAAAATGTTGCCACTGCGTCCTTTCGAATATGACCTATTTTTTATCAAAACTTCAACTTTGGGCGACATGTTCTAAAATCCCAAAGCTGTGATCAGAAAACTGAAAGCAGTTTTGGAAACCTCAATATGTTTTCTATTTACTCCAAAGTATTTTCCCAGCCCTGAAAGAAATGTGGACCCTATGGGCAAAAAAGTAAAAAATCCCATTTTTGGGATTTTCATTCCTATTTTTGGGAATTGCGGGATGCCCTTTGACCTTTTCAATTTTTTTTTTGCATATTCTTATTTGAAATGACAAATTTAACAAGCGTTGAAAATTTCATTGAGTTTTGTTCATAAATAAAGATTTTGTCATATATTACATATTTGTTTAATTTCTAAAACTATGATTTATATCAAAATTTTAATAGGATCGCAGATAGCTACAACAATTTAGTCCATATTTATCCTTTAATATCATTTTTTAGTTAGATATGGAAATTCTCGACCCTTTACAAAAAATTTCAAGCCAATATCTCAATTACATTCAAAAATATGTTCATTTAAACCTGTGTCCTTTAATTTCATCTTTTTCATATTTTAGTATTAAGTATGACAGAACATACATTTGGTGTTGAATAAAATATTTGGACAATTTTTAAAAATTATTTAGTTAATTATTTTATTATAATATTGTATATAAAATAAAAAAATTATAATTTTATTATGAGCCACGCACAACAACACCTAAATCACCCCACACAAATTACCTTTCCCGCCCACCGAAATATAAAACACAATTTAATACAATATCATCAGTTAGTATAATAGCTTTTTTTATTTGAACTGTTTATCTTAAACATAATACAATTAATTCTTACAACCTACTTATATAGTTAATTCCTAACACTACTTATTTTCTATAAAATAATCTGTCATATCGGTATACATATCCAGAAGGTAATATAAGTCCTTTAAATCTTCCTTGTTTTGAGATGATAGAGTTTCATAACAAATCCATCTTTTTCGCATAGTTGAAAGAACAGGATCAGAAGATAGAAGTAAACTATTAAAAATATCTTCATTCTGTGATTGCCTGGAGCATTTTCTTGAGCTGAATAGTTGAACATGCTTAAAATCTCGATTCCTCGCTTCCTGGGCTTCTTCTGTTAACTCTCCAAGTGGAAGAATATTCGATTCAATTATTATTTGACCATGACACAATATTTTGTGTACTGTTGGTGTTAGTTCCCTCCATGGATACAGAGATACAAGTAATTTAGAAATTTCAGATGTGTATTCCCCAAATCGATTTTCATTAATTTTATGTTTACTATTCAGTGCCATTAAAATAGTTTTAACTCTTCGAAGCAACTCCTTGTCGATTCCAGTTATTTTTGAAGTAATTTCAAAATCACGAAAAACCTTCTCGACGTATTACCGTCATTTGTACTACCGCAACTTGAAAGTGGTTTGTCGATGTTTAATCCCATCTGAACTTTAAATTCTTCTTGGATTCTGCTTTTTTCCGCAGCTCTTTCTTTCAATTCTTCATTATTTTTTGTTGATTTAGTAGGATAGTTTGTTTTTTTTTTCCTGGATCGCCTTGTATGATGGTAATATATTGTGTCCTTTTTCATGCAGAGCTTTCCTTAATATTTGGTACTTATTTCGACTGAGACCCAGTTCCAACATAAGCGCTATTGCTTCCTCTTCAGTAAAATTTGATTATGATGTTGGAGTTGGTATACTTTCCACAATTCGCTTAAGTCGTTTTGGTGATGCATTAGGAAGAATAGTTGCAATATGTACGACATCCATATGTTGGTTTTCCTTTTTCAGCATTTCGTTAAATGTATCAGCAATTTCCTCATTTGAGATTGAAAAAAGTTTTTGTGAACATAAGTCTTCGTATGACTTGCAAGGCGCTCCTATTGATGTGTTGTAAGTTGAGATTTCCGTAGTAGTTTCCATCCAACTACAAAATTTTAATCGAAATTTCTTTTGATTTCCATCCACAGTTTTAAAAAGTTTTCAATTTTTGATATGCCTGTTTTGTCTACTTTTCTACTATATGTAGTTTTTATATAATTTGAAATGTCTTCAATTCTTTCTGGCCCTTTTGAAGATATACTCCATAAAACGGAACACAACTCTTCGTACTTTAATGTAATCTTCATTGTAGATTTATTAAATATGGTACTTAAAATCTGAGAAGTTTACTTATATACCAATTCTTGTCATTTCCGATACAGGTATTCCAAAGTAAAAAATTACGAATTGTCTACCTATTAACATTTAGGACTATATTACTATAACCTGTAATTCAGTCATTGATATTTCTTATTAGTGAATGAATCGAAATTATCATTACCTGTATATTTTTACCTACATGATCATAAACGAAACAGAACGAAATGATCTGTCGAAAAAATTTAGGTAAAAAATAGTTATAAATTTTTGAAAATTTAAGCATAATAGGACCTTTCAATTATAGGGATAAGCAAACAAATAGGTAAATATAAGATTTAAATATGTGCTGTCATACTTAATACTAAAATATGAAAAATATGAAATTAAAGGACACAGGTTTAAATGAACATATTATTGAATGTAATTGAGATATTGGCTTGAAATTTTTTGTAAAGGGTCGAGAATTTCCATATCTAACTAAAAAATTACATTAAAGGATAAATATGGACTAAATTGTTGTAGCTATCTGCGATCCTATTAAAATTTTGATATAATCATAGTTTTAGAAATTAAACAAATATGTAATATATGACAAAATCTTTATTTATGAACAAAACTCAATGAAATTTTCAACGCTTGTTAAATTTGTCATTTCAAATAAGAATATGCAAAAAAAAAAATTGAAAAGGTCAAAGGGCATCCCGCAATTCCCAAAAATAGGAATGAAAATCCCAAAAATGGGATTTTTTACTTTTTTGCCCATAGGGTCCACATTTCTTTCAGGGCTGGGAAAATACTTTTGGAGTAAATAGAAAACATATTGAGGTTTCCAAAACTGCTTTCAGTTTTCTGATCACAGCTTTGGGATTTTAGAACATGTCGCCCAAAGTTGAAGTTTTGATAAAAAAATAGGTCATATTCGAAAGGACGCAGTGGCAACATTTTCAAAAAATAGGACAAGTTTTTTACGCCAAAGCGTTCTGCGTAAAGATACCTTTTAGAAAACTATAAAATTGTTATATGTTCTTAATAAAAATTTTATTTTATTAATAAAAGAGGTTAAGACACATTTTTGGCAAAAAAACGCCAAAAATCTAAAATTTTTTGAATTTTTAAATTAAAAAACGTATATTTTTGGATCTGTAAACGATATTGAATTTTTTGTATATTATTGGAAATTTGTTGTCTAACTAACAAGAAAAAATTGAGTCCATTTGGTCCAAAATTACGCCCGGTATTCAAAAAAAGGCGGACCAAGGTATGGTAAATTTTGTATCACTAAATTTTTAAATGCCTATAACTCGGATATTATAAGAGATAAGTAGTATGTCCAAGCATGTTTTTTCAAGATCTCGTCGAGCGCTTTCACAAAATATAAAAATCTTTGTATTTGGGTGAAAAACAAAAAAATGGCACGAGTTTAAAAATTTTACATGTCGTAGGTACCCTACTTTGAGCCGCCACAGCGCCGTCCCTGGGGCATCTGCAGGATTCATCTTCAAAACTTAAACTCGAATACTCCTTGGCTACGCTCACGCCAAATTTTATCCCGATCGGATCAGCCGTTTAGAAATGCCAGATTTATTTCCAAAAAATTTCCATTCTGCCCCACTGTGCACCCTGTATTTACGATTCTTTATAACTAAAGTTCTTGCGTTTGTCATTTGGTATTAGTTTCACGTATTAATACAGTATAACAAGTTATTATACGAATATTTACAGCTATAATAACGGAAGTTGACAACTTGCTAACTATTCGTAAACAACTTTCATAGCAATAAATTTGTTTGAAATTGTAATATTAACAAAACTCAAAATATGTGAATATATCGGTATTAGAATAAATTGCAACATTAATAAATTTATGGACTACTATATTGACTAATCTATGGACTGCTATATTGGTTAGTCTATGGACTAGTCTACGGTCTAGTTTACTGATTACTCCATGGACTTTTTATTAGTCCTACTATGACTATAGTATATTAATTAGTTTATCGACTAGATTATATATATTGACTTGACTCCGTATATGGATTAGCTTATTGTCTAGTGTATTGATTTGTCTATGAACTAGCCTATTCACTAGTATATAGTCTAATGATTATTTCATTGACTAATTTATGGACTAGTTAATGAGATGTGAGCTTTATAAAAACAAATATGCGTTTTTTGCAAAATTTCTTTAAATTTTACAATAAATATCTAATTATAAAATGTAAATTCAATTATCCTTTGCCAAGTCCCGAGTAAATTTGTTGTTTTCCTTTTTTACGACAAGATTTAAATGTCATTTGTTGACAAGTTTATGGCCTAAAACGTAATAAAATGGACAGTGGGGTAATAAAGAAGAACAAAGAAAACTATAAACAAAATTTAAAGTCGCGTAACTACATATATGAGTTTTACAATTGTAAAAACCAAAAATATATATTTTCTCGAGTCACTTCATGGGTGAAGAATGCCATCAAACATACACATTAGTATTTGGCTAAGAACTGACTTTTGTATAGAAAGGCAGAGTTTTAAAAGAACTACTTTCTGTGTACTTTTGCTTCATACTCCCTTTTGTCATTAATATAAATTCTAACAAGCACTATTTTTCTGTTTTTCTTTAAAGATGTTTTAAAACGAAGAATTGTTATTAAAATAAATCCTTTTAACTAGCTGCACGAGCCAGTTTAAGTACAATTACATACATATGTATTATTTTCTAAATCATACCCAAGTATTAAGAATAGTTAAAAGAAAAGTTTTTTAGTTTTCTTTCCTTTTTCCCCTATTAAACGTTTTAGTTTTCTAAAAGCTTTTCAAATTTTATTTTTGTTTGTTTGTTCCTTTTTCGTTTGGGTTATCACCTCTTAAAATAAACAATATAAAACGTAAGGACCTTTTAAACATTAGAAGCAACACTTTATCTCATTTTTGCAAATAAAAAGAAAAAGAGAATTGAATTAATCTGATACTAAAATTATTTTACTACTCAACTAAAGACGAGCTACAACTTAAAGTCACTTCATTGTATAAATTATATACACTGAAAAAAAATCCATGCTTAACTTTACGAAAAAAATGTCGACTATGAAGCATTTCGTACAATGTACGAAAGTTTTCGTATATATTAGGCATGGATTATTTTCAGTGTAAAATTTTCTTTTATAGTTATACATATTAAGTTATTGCTGAAAGAAGAAAAAATTGTTAAAAATAGTGTTTTCATTTATTTCTTCAAATATTTGCACAATATGCACGTACCTTAAGAGTCGTAAAGACTGTCTTTTATAACATGAGATTATTGCCTGTATAATAGTGAGACATTACCTGATTTAAAGCAAATACTATTTCCGTTTTTAGTAAAACCTATAAAAACAAATGTTTTTACTAGATGCTTCAAAGTATCTTATATTTTATCTGCCTTATTCATAAATATTTATCAAAGGTTTATAGTACAAATTTTGTATGAAAATTTGATTTATAAACCTTTGATAAAAGTGTATGAATAAGACCCTATAAATCATATTTTAACTGTAAGTTCAGTTCTGATCGAAACAAAGCACCCATCGCGAATGCGTAGTGTTCGTAAGACTGTGTTGCGAATCTTAGTCGCCGTTATCGGTCACTCGAATATGATTATGCGCTGACCGAAAATGTACAACTTAAGAACCAGTTTCATTCCAAGAGCATCGCCTCAACATCTCGCATACGTGATAAAGTAAGACGATTTGTTTCGGATTCCAGAGTTAAGACTGGCATCGTATGAGTACCAGGCCACAAGGAAAGAATCGGTAACGAATTCTATAAAGGGAAAGCAGAATAGGAGGAAGTTGTCCTAAGTAACCAGTATAAAAGTGTTCGTCTCAACGATTGGAATAATGTAACAGTGGGTAGAACCACAAAAATCCTATGGGGGAACCTAACGAGTGGGGGAGAATAAAACATCTCGGCAAAGGTTAGGTTCCTAGGACCTGAATCGGATTCAATATATATTCATGAGCAGGAGATGAACCACAAAAAAAGTTTGGATATCAGACGACACTAAGAATCTGGTTTTTCAAAGAAGGGAACTCAAGCTGCAATTAAACAACAACAACAATAGTCTAAGAGAGCAATACCAACTTGTAGCGAAAGAGATAAAGAGAAGTGCAAAAAGAGACAAGATTTCGAAGTGCTTCATGTGAAAACTTACCTGGCGGCCTTTTTTCACTAACCGGGTGAGTTTCTTTGACGACTCAACATCGCCCTTTGTGTTTGTTACACGCAGGTGGCAATTTTTGTACGTGATTCTCTCGGTCCAACTAGGAAAAGTCAATCACTGGTTTAGAATCAATAGAAGGGGCGGACCCAGCATCACCCTATTGATGCTATGAGGAATGCTCATGCTAGGAGCGGTAATAGAAATTTATTCCGAAAATTAGACTAGAGGTATTGGTACAACCTCTTTACCCCTGGATTTCAATACACCAAGATGAGATCTATCATCATGGAAACAATCAACAAGAATGGCGCTAGAGTAGAAGCTTCTAAGCTGATGAAACCCTGTTCGAACAATTAATACTCACGAAACTCCAAGAATTAGGACAATGTAATCTTATATGAGAAGACGCCAAAACAAGTATAACAATTTCAACTTCCACTTAATACAATGATTTATTTAGTTTCAAGGATTGCCTTCATATTTTAGAGGACTTTTTCACAGTATAATTTAAGTACTTTCTCCATCATAATTACTGACCTTGCTGCATATCCTAGACACACATAGAAAAATGTGTCTAGACACAAACATGTTTTCCTTTTCTTTTGTCGCAACGTCTTCATAAGTGTTTATAATTTTTATTAAGGTCAATAAATAAATAATTTTGATTTTGGCACAAAATAAGTTAGCTACTAGAAAATAAAAAAATCATTTTGTTTTTATTTTTCTGTTATGAAATATGAATAAATATGTAATTTAATTTAAAAGTAGTTTTAATATAAGCACTTGTTTACAATGTTATTTTAAATTTCCTTTTTACTACTCTAGTAAAAAATACAAAATACTACAAAACTAACACTTTAACAAGAGTAGATACTGCCATAAATTTACCAAAAATGTAATATTTTTTAATAATACAGCATCATCTTGGGCTATAAAATTATTGCCCTATAAATTTGCATACTTTTAAAGGGTATAAAAGCATAATTATTGTACATAGAAAAAAAAATATGAATAACATGTTTTTTTAAGATTTCCCTGAATAACATATTGTTGAAAATTATAACATATTTTATGGAGTCTTTTTTATTGCACAAATTTATGACATACTCCAAGGAGTACACAAACTGCCAAATATGATGAAACCATCATGATGAAACTAATTTAAGTATCAACAAAAAAATTGTGCAAATAGAAGTAAATTTTGAACAGAATTATCAAATAATTGAAAAATGGAAATTTTGAAATAATACAAACTTATAAGAAACTTTTAAGATTTTAAAGTATTAAACTAATTTTCCGCTAGACTATATACTAGAATATAGACTAGACTATAGACTAGACTATAGACTAGACTATGACTAGACTATAGACTAGACTATAGACTAGACTATAGACTAGACTATAGACTAGACTATAGACTAGACTATAGACTAGACTATAGACTAGACTATAGACTAGACTATAGACTAGACTATAGACTAGACTATAGACTAGACTATAGACTAGACTATAGACTAGACTATAGACTAGACTATAGACTAGACTATAGACTAGACTATAGACTAGACTATAGACTAGACTATAGACTAGACTATAGACTAGACTATAGACTAGACTATAGACTAGACTATAGACTAGACTATAGACTAGACTATAGACTAGACTATAGACTAGACTATAGACTAGACTATAGACTAGACTATAGACTAGACTATAGACTAGACTATAGACTAGACTATAGACTAGACTATAGACTAGACTATAGACTAGACTATAGACTAGACTATAGACTAGACTATAGACTAGACTATAGACTAGACTATAGACTAGACTATAGACTAGACTATAGACTAGACTATAGACTAGACTATAGACTAGACTATAGACTAGACTATAGACTAGACTATAGACTAGACTATAGACTAGACTATAGACTAGACTATAGACTAGACTATAGACTAGACTATAGACTAGACTATAGACTAGACTATAGACTAGACTATAGACTAGACTATAGACTAGACTATAGACTAGACTATAGACTAGACTATAGACTAGGACTATAGACTAGACTATAGACTGACTATAGACTAGACTATAGACTAGACTATAGACTAGACTATAGACTAGACTATAGACTAGACTATAGACTAGACTATAGACTAGACTATAGACTAGACTATAGACTAGACTATAGACTAGACTATAGACTAGACTATAGACTAGACTATAGACTAGACTATAGACTAGACTATAGACTAGACTATAGACTAGACTATAGACTAGACTATAGACTAGACTATAGACTAGACTATAGACTAGACTATAGACTAGACTATAGACTAGACTATAGACTAGACTATAGACTAGACTATAGACTAGACTATAGACTAGACTATAGACTAGACTATAGACTAGACTATAGACTAGACTATAGACTAGACTATAGACTAGACTATAGACTAGACTATAGACTAGACTATAGACTAGACTATAGACTAGACTATAGACTAGACTATAGACTAGACTATAGACTAGACTATAGACTAGACTATAGACTACTATAGACTAGACTATAGACTAGACTATAGACTAGACTATAGACTAGACTATAGACTAGACTATAGACTAGACTATAGACTAGACTATAGACTAGACTATAGACGAGACTATAGACTAGACTATAGACTAGACTATAGACTAGACTATAGACTAGACTATAGACTAGACTATAGACTAGACTATAGACTAGACTATAGACTAGACTATAGACTAGACTATAGACTAGACTATAGACTAGACTATAGACTAGACTATAGACTAGACTATAGACTAGACTATAGACTAGACTATAGACTAGACTATAGACTAGACTATAGACTAGACTATAGACTAGACTATAGACTAGACTATAGACCAGACCATAGACCAGACCATAGACTAGACTTTAGACTAGACTATAGACTAGACTATAGACTAGACTATAGACTAGACTATAGACTAGACTATAGACTAGACTATAGACTAGTCCTTAGACTAGACTCTAGACTAGACTATAGACTAGACTAGACTATAGACTAGACTATAGACTAGACTATAGACTAGACTATAGACTAGACTATAGACTAGACTATAGACTAGACTATAGACTAGACTATAGACTAGACTATAGACTAGACTATAGACTAGACTATAGACTAGACTATAGACTAGACTATAGACTAGACTATAGACTAGACTATAGACTAGACTATAGACTAGACTATAGACATTTTATTTAATTTTAAAGAGAATAAATGTAATCTTTTTACAAAATACCACCCTAATGTGTGTATATTTATCCTTATGATATAAAGGGAAAACTCAACATAAAAGAAAACTGCTAAAGCTTTGACAAATAGAGCCATTTATCAAATTTTTCATCATTCCGTCTCTGTTGTTTATTTGAAAAAGTTACTAATTTTATTTTTTTAAACAACAGCTGAAAACACTCAATTGTACAATTTTAAATTTAAACAATAAGGCACAAAAAAGAGCCACCCATATAAGTATGCTACAAAATAATAACTAAAACAAAAGCCACTAAAAACCCAATGAAATGCTCTAATATTTCTCTTGTGTTTCTATTTACATACATATATTTCTTTAACAAAATTTCTTGATTTAAAAGAAATTTTTTTTTGTCTCACATTTCTATTATTTTGACAACAATTTGCACAACTGGTTATAACCCTTAAAAGTATGCTGTAAAAGCAAAATCTTACAGATAAAGATATAAAATGTAACAGCATTAGATTGGGTTATAAATACAAACAGACACTTAGACAAAATGCCAAATAGAAAGAAAGACAGATGTAGAAAACAGACAGAGTGGATATATGAATAGAGATAGACAGTAGTATGAACAGTTAAGATAACAATGCCATAGAGAAAGAATGAGTCCTTAAAGAAGGAGAGAGAAAAAAAGAACAAAAAACTTTAAAACAAAAACAAATAAAAGGTTATAAAGACAACAATAATAACAAGAAAGAAAAAGACATTAGACAAACAATACCATGTTAATGTCTTTTATATATATTCAGACAATTCTTCTAAATCCAAATGGAAATAAAAAATAATATAACAATAACGATGAAATTCAGGAAAATAAAATGTTAATAGAAACAAACAGCTAATCATTTCAAAGTAAATGTTCGGAAAATATTGCATACATCTAGGAGGGAAGGAATTCCTAAACAGAGTACAGGTAGGAAGGATTTCTTAAAATATTGAAATAAAATTTAATCTTTTAAATCTTATGCTTATAAGAAAATTATATAATTTTCTACATATTTCAATTCGCATACTATCCCCGCATAGTACCAGTATTATTATCTTTGTTCTACCATGTATTTTACATAGTTGAACAACGAAAGTATTGTTGTTCAACTTAAAGGACAATACCAGGATAAATTGTGAGCCTTAACAATACAAATACAGTTATTGTCTGAAAGACTGGGTGAAAATGGAATGAACAGCTCTAAAATTACAACGACAGTAAAAGCTCATTGACAACAATAATAAAAATAATCACAAAGTATATAAAAATGCTAACAAAAAGTTGTGTATATAATATTCTATATACTTGTAATAGATGAGACCTAAATAGAAAATTGCTAGGTGTTTTAAAGAGGTAAAAGAATCAAAAGTTTCACTTACTTCATTAGTACATATAGAGAAACAAGGCAAGAAATAAATCCGATCACCATTTCCATTTATAAGAACTAAAATAGTTTTGTCAAATTTACTATTATAGTCAATAGCCGGTGACTGTAGTCGGTAGGCTAAACTATAGACTTGTCAACATATAATTTCAAAAACTAATATAGACTATAGACCATTCCATAATAGATGAGACCTAAATTGAAAATTTTCGAGAGTTTTAAAGAGATAAGAGAATCCACAGTTTCACTTACTTCTT
The DNA here is from genome assembly GCF_015586225.1 of Lucilia sericata. Classification (NCBI taxonomy): domain Eukaryota; kingdom Metazoa; phylum Arthropoda; class Insecta; order Diptera; family Calliphoridae; genus Lucilia; species Lucilia sericata. Next base: position 180,575 of record NW_023994840.1, on the reverse strand, counting down.
AAGTACATATAGAGAAAAAAGCACGAAATAAATCCGATCACCATTTCCAATTTATGAGGATTTTATTTTATGAGGTACGTAATTGTCCCATATGTTCATATATGAAAGTTCTCCTCAGAAGATTACTTTAACGCCTATAACTGTATTTAAAGTACTAGTATATTCAATAGCCGATGGCCTCCGAAGAGACTTCTGAATATACAATTACAAAGACTAATAAACTGAATGGACTAGACTACATACATATATAGACTATTCCATAGAGGTGTCAATAATCTAGGACCAATGTAGTGTAGTTAGTATACTACTAGACAATAGATTTATTCATACTTTAGCTACTTTAGTCCAGCTTATAGACTAGCCAATAGACCAGACCAAAAGTCAATAGAATGGTATAGATACTTAGTTAGTTAGTTAGTTAGTTAGTTAGTTAGTTAGTTAGTTAGTTAGTTAGTTAGTTAGTTAGTTAGTTAGTTAGTTAGTTAGTTAGTTAGTTAGTTAGTTAGTTAGTTAGTTAGTTAGTTAGTTAGTTAGTTAGTTAGTTAGTTAGTAGTTAGTTAGTTAGTTAGTTAGTAGTTAGTTAGTTAGTTAGTTAGTTAGTTAGTTAGTTAGTTAGTTAGTAGTAGTTAGTTAGTTAGTTAGTTAGTTAGTTAGTTAGTTAGTTAGTTAGTTAGTTATAGTTAGTTAGTTAGTTAGTTAGTTAGTTAGTTAGTTAGTTAGTTAGTTAGTTAGTTAGTTAGTTAGTTAGTTAGTTAGTTAGTTAGTTAGTTAGTTAGTTAGTTAGTTAGTTAGTAGTTAGTTAGTTAGTTAGTTAGTTAGTTAGTTAGTTAGTTAGTTAGTTAGTTAGTTAGTTAGTTAGTTAGTTAGTTAGTTAGTTAGTTAGTTAGTTAGTTAGTTAGTTAGTTAGTTAGTAGTTAGTTAGTTAGTTAGTTAGTTAGTAGTTAGTTAGTTAGTTAGTAGTTAGTTAGTAGTTAGTTAGTTAGTTAGTTAGTTAGTTAGTTAGTTAGTTAGTTAGTTAGTTAGTTAGTTAGTTAGTTAGTTAGTTAGTTAGTTAGTTAGTTAGTTAGTTAGTAGTTAGTTAGTTAGTTAGTTAGTTAGTAGTTAGTTAGTTAGTTAGTTAGTTAGTTAGTTAGTTAGTTAGTTAGTTAGTTAGTTAGTTAGTTAGTAGTTAGTTAGTTAGTAGTTAGTTAGTTAGTTAGTTAGTTAGTTAGTTAGTTAGTTAGTTAGTTAGTTAGTTAGTAGTTAGTTAGTTAGTTAGTTAGTTAGTTAGTTAGTTAGTTAGTTAGTTAGTTAGTTAGTAGTTAGTTAGTTAGTTAGTTAGTTAGTTAGTTAGTTAGTTAGTTAGTTAGTTAGTTAGTTAGTTAGTTAGTTAGTTAGTTAGTTAGTAGTTAGTTAGTTAGTTAGTTAGTTAGTTAGTTAGTTAGTTAGTTAGTTAGTTAGTAGTTAGTATTTAGTTAGTTAGTTAGTTAGTTAGTATTTACTACAGAAAACTTCGTCGTAGCTAAAAATTATCTCTTTGAGCTTTGGCGATATTTGCCCTATGGTACTTTGTACCGGCAAACTTGAGATTGTACTAAAGTTATGGTATAATTTGTATACTATTGAAAACATTAAGACAACAACATTATTATGGGACAATGTTTCTATATATAGATCAGACACGTTTAAAACCATATACACATTATATACACTTTCATCGGGCAGATAAATACAACTTGTGAATACTTTATTTCGCAATAACTTTAAGCCTTATTATGATTTCTGTTAGGCTAAAGTGGTAACAGATGATTATATTGCATTACAGTGTTGGGGCTGACAAACATTTAGATTCTTGTATGGAATTGTTAGGGTAAATATGTCAGTAACAACCCAACAGTTTTCAAGAAAACCATGTTTCCCTTTTTTAAAAATATCCCGATTTTGGTCTTACCCGAATTTTGTTAATTTCTCTCGTAAATGTGTATGTCAACTTTGTAAGGCAGATAAAATTTAATCGTCACTTTAACATATATATTGCAATACAGTTAAAATCACCAGTTCGCGACCGTTACCTCGAACTGCAGGATATGTTTAAATGACAGTCGATTTGTAAGAATGGTAAGTCGTCTATCTGTGTGTATTAATAAAAAAGTTCTTCAATATGGGTTAGTACGTGTGTCTATTTATTTACAAAAAAAAAGCACAGAAAAAACAACCAAAAACAAGAGATTACATTTTTTATTGCTGAAGGCCTAAATTAAATGTCATAATGTTTTTGTTGCGTTTAACACAAATTTAAGCAGCTTAATCGCTTGTTCTACAACTGTTTATAGTCAGTCAGACATTCACTCACTGCTTAATCGCTTGTTCTCAGTCTACATAGACATTCATTCAGTCAGCCAATTCTTCCTGCCTTAGTCTATTTAACCTCTCCACGTGTTTTTTAATTTCTAAACTTTTTTTGTGCTTTTAGGTGATTAGTCTTTATCGGCTGATTGTTGAAGTAGAATATACAATTTATATACAATTTATGTTCAAAAAGGATTTCAAAAAAAGTCACAGAGATAAAGATAACAACATTACAGCTAATTTACTTAGCTTTTGATTTTTATGTTGGTTGATTAACTTTCATGTTTTTTGGATTGGGTATATTTTATCGTCTAAATCTGCTTAGAATATTTTTCGTTAAAGAAAATATTTTCTTATGACTAAGTTAAAGAAAGTTTATACATTTGAGAAAAAGAAATATCGTTAAACTCACAGTGATATAGATAAAATAAATTTGTAACTTGAAAGTACTTAGTCTGATTTCAATGAAATAAAGAGGAAGGGGTTGCAAAGTTTACATTTTTAATATGGAGTTCGTGGGCCCACTGTGGGTGTAGCTGGAGATCCCCAAATTGAGGCACCTCGGGTATGCATAGTCTAGTCTATATCTAGTCTATAGTCTAGTCTATAGTCTAGTCTATAGTCTAGTCTATAGTCTAGTCTATAGTCTAGTCTATAGTCTAGTCTATAGTCTAGTCTATAGTCTAGTCTATAGTCTAGTCTATAGTCTAGTCTATAGTCTAGTCTATAGTCTAGTCTATAGTCTAGTCTATAGTCTAGTCTATAGTCTAGTCTATAGTCTAGTCTATAGTCTAGTCTATAGTCTAGTCTATAGTCTAGTCTATAGACTAGTCTAGTCTATAGTCTAGTCTATAGTCTAGTCTATAGTCTAGTCCTATAGTCTAGTCTATAGTCTAGTCTATAGTCTAGTCTATAGTCTAGTCTCTAGTCCTAGTTCCTATATCTAGTCTATAGTCTAGCTATAGATCTAGTCTATAGGTCTAGTCTATAGTCTAGTCTATAGTCTAGTCTAATGGCTAGCTATAGTCCTGTCTATAGTCTAGTCTATAGTCTAGTCTATAGTCTAGTCTTAAGTCTAGTCTATAGGTCTAGTCTATAGTCTTAGAGTCTATAGTCTAGTCTATAGTCTAGTCTATAGGCTAGTCATATCTAGTATAGTCTATTTCTAGTCAGTCTATCGTCTAGTTCTATAGTCTAGTCTATAGTCTAGTCTATAGTCTAGTCTATAGTCTAGTCTATAGTCTAGTCTATAGTCTAGTCTATAGTCTAGTCTATAGTCTAGTCCTATAGTCTAGTCTATAGTCTAGTCTATAGTCTAGTCTATAGTCCTAGTCTATAGTCTCAGTCTATAGTCTAGTCTATAGTCTAGTCTATAGTCTAGCTCTAGTAGCTCTAGGCTTAGTCTAGGTCTAGTCTAGTCTATAGTCTAGTCTATAGTCTAGTCTATAGTCTAGTCTATAGTCTAGTCTATAGTCTAGTCTATAGTCTAGTCTATAGTCTAGTCTATAGTCTAGTCTATAGTCTAGTCTATAGTCTGTCTATAGTCTAGTCTATAGTCTAGTCTATAGTCTAGTCTATAGTCTAGTCTATAGTCTAGTCTATAGTCTAGTCTATAGTCTAGTCTATAGTCTAGTCTATAGTCTAGTCTATAGTCTAGTCTATAGTCTAGTCTATAGTCTAGTCTATAGTCTAGTCTATAGTCTAGTCTATAGTCTAGTCTATAGTCTAGTCTATAGTCTAGTCTATAGTCTAGTCTATAGTCTAGTCTATAGTCTAGTCTATAGTCTAGTCTATAGTCTAGTCTATAGTCTAGTCTATAGTCTATAGACTAGTCTATAGTCTAGTCTATAGTCTAGTCTATAGTCTAGTCTATAGTCTGGTCTAAAGTCTAGTCTAGAGTCTAGTCTATAGTGTAGTCTATAGTCTAGTCTATAGTCTAGTTTATAGTCTAGTCTATAGTCTAGTCTATAGTCTAGTCTATAGTCTAGTCTATAGTCAAGTCTATAGTCTGTCTGTAGTCTACTTTTGAAAGTGTAATGACTTTAGTTCGTCACGTCAAAGTATTCATACCGGAAGACATCGGTTTTAAAAGTTGATATGAAATCCCCCTTATACATATAAAAATTATTTTATTTAAAATTTAAATATAAGAATTAAAATTTATACAGTAAATCACTTATTTATTATTATTCCTCTTCTTCATTTTCAGAAGAATTATTTTCAGAATCTAATGTTTCAATTGGCTTTGGTTTCAAATCAGTTTCAACGGTAGTATTCAAATTATTTCCAGAATCTAACGTTTCAATTGGCTTTGGTTTTAAATCATTTATGGGGAAACCATCCAAACGGTTTGAGGTTTTAACATCTTCAACATTACAGCAAAATATAATGCCCATTACACCATGACGAAAAGTAGAGCTAATTTCTTTCAACCAAGGAATTTCCTGACATATGTCTGGACAAAAGATGATATCTTCCTCCGCATAAAACTAAAAAGAAATAATTAAAAGAAAAATGTTAAGCTTATTCATTTAATGAAACTTTTTTAAACTAAATAAGTACGCACATCATTAAATGGCGAATTAAAACCAATAATGACAATTTCATCGGTGTAATTGTCACTGCCCTGTAAATAATTCCAAACATACAATGGTATTGTCCTGTCAGTTTTCGCGATCACTTCTTTCATGGTGTAATTCGTTTGACAGTTATCAATAAAGGGTGCTTTTAGGGTGCCAGATATTCCCGCTAGGATGTCATATGCTTGATGTTCATTTTCAACATGCTTTTCGAGAGCAGCTTCATAACGTTGCCAATTATTAAGACGTAAATTTGGCCACCACAAAAATCCAAGTAGAGAAGAGAACTGCTGATTAAACGTCGAATTTAGCTTAGGGGTTTGTATTATGGAACTGTATCCATAATTTGTGTAAGTGAACATTTTTTGGAACTGTTCATTATCGAAATCGTCTTTTGTGATGCTATGGAAATATAATAAATACTCTTTGCTATTATTATTTGTATTTAAGGCCAAATTCATAATTTACCTATTTGGACCAAAAGATTCATCTATATATTTTATTTCCAAAGGAGGTGGTGCGTTCGAATTCTCCAAGTTAGATGGTTTCTGAAATTATTAAATTTAAAATAAAAATATTAAAAATAGGTTTATTATTTTAATAAGTTTACCTCATAAAAAGATTGTTTTGGTTTTAATGTATAGTAAACTGATGAAAGGGACTGTTGATAGGTACTATAACAGATTCTAGCCAAAATAGTATAATAATTATTCCAGTTATAAGGTCTACCCACAAAATACGAAGTCGAATAAAATGGACACCATGTGAAATCAGTTATTGATTCATATAATTTCCATTTTATTGTTGAGCATTTCAAATCCATAGCTTTTTCATAACTGTAGATCCCATACGATTGTTCTGTATCCGTTTTTGTGTATATAGAGTTCATACACTTGACGAAAAGTTGATTTGTTTCGAATCTATTAAAGATAAAAAATATTTGTAATTAAGGTAAAACAAGTAAGAGTGCTGTATTCTGCTATGCCGAATCTTAAATGCCCTACACCAGCAAGCTACTTTTTATTTAAAGCCATTAAACTAACTAATTTTTTAGATTACTCGCCATAAGATTTGTTTCCAGGGTGAGGGTTCTATCATTTATTAATTTCTTTATGCATATATGGAATTCATTTTGATTAGGTTCAGAAGGTACTATGACCCATTATGGGCCAATCTTGCCGATGTCAAACAATTTATATATTTACAAAATATATCCCTGACGAGTTTTACTCCGATGTGGATATTTTTAATGAATTATGTATATTCGTTTAAATGTTTTTCCAAACTATGTTGATGACCTTATATGGAAGCTAATACTACTAATGGGCCAATTCAAAAACATTTTTGCAGAATGTACTCATGTCGAATTTTATCCGGATGACCAATTATGGACCGATGCGAAAAAAATTCCGTATAATGACTCCTATATACAAAAAATGCATTTATGTCGAATGTTTTCCCAATAACTTTGATTGTCAATGAAACTGTGCACTTAAGTAATTTTCGAAAATGGTCCGAATATGGGAGTTGTGACCAATTAGGGAATGATGAGGATATTAATTTTATATGTGCGTTTAAGTGATTTTCGGATGTAGACTTTAAGTAGGAGCTGTGATCAAATACGGGCCTATTCGTAAAAAATTCGTAGAATAATTCATATACATATTCATGTCGATCGGTCGATAACTGATCCATCCCCCCCTATATAAAGTCTCCTTCAGAAAATGACTTTAACACTCATTATTGACATAAAAATACAAATATACGGATGAAATTCGGCATAACCATGTTTTATAGGTACAATTTACGTACCAAATTTTATGAGGATCGAATTGACCCTAGCCTCTATATAACTCCATAGTTGTACAAATTCAGCAATAATGAGTTTTTAAAAAAATGATCACTTTTTATGAAATTTTCAAAGGTTTTTAACTCATATCTCAATTATTTATGAAGTAATCTTCTCTAAAGCATTCAAGATTTTGGCCCCGAAGATATCTAGGGTCTTCAGAAAATCGATTTTAACAAACATACAGACGGATGGACGGACTGACAGATAGACAGACACTTATGGGGTCTGAAAATTATATTTTAAAAAACTATAAGTCCCCCATTGACAAAAATGTACTTACTCTTTTTTAATTTTCAAAAATTATATACAGTTTTGAAAAATAGACAAAATTACCTTTCCATTGATATATAACATACCTATCTAATGTTTTTTAAGTGACAAATTAATTAGGGAAAACTCAACATCTTTAAGAGAATTTACCTAGTACTATTATTTTCATCCATACATTTGTTAGGCAGGTTTTACTACCTAAATTTTTATGAATTTTTACAGCCACTTTTTACGATTAATCTTTTATTCTTTATCCCTAAAAAAATTAACAAGTATTTATTTTATATAAAAATAGTCTTTATTTATTTTTTTATAAATAAATATAATTTTGTAAAATAATCGGTATCACAGTAGTCCATATCTAAAAGATAAAGTAAATCTTTAAATTCATGAATATTTTCAAATGCTAACGTTTTGTAGCAAATCCAATGTTTCCTTATAGTAGATAAAACAGGATCAGAAGATAGAATCAGATTATTAAAAATATCTTCATTTTGAGACTGCCTAGAACACTTCTTTGAGCTAAACTGATGAATATGCTTAAAGTCTCTATTCCTCGATTCTTGGGGTTCTTCTGTAAGCTCTCCTAAAGGTAGAATATTATGTTCTATGATGACCTTTCCATGACATAATATCTTGTGAACTGTAGGTGTCATTTCTTTCCAGAGTTATAATTCCAAAAGTAATTTAGAAACTTTTGTAGAATACTCTCCAAATTTTGTTGCGTTCACTTTATGCTTGCTATTTATCGCCATTAGAATAATATTGACCTTTTGCAGTAAATCCATATTAATTCCGGTTATTTCGGAAGTAGTTTCAAAATGTTTGAAAAAACGTCTAGCGGTATTACCATCGTTTGTGCTTCCATATCCTGTGAGTGGTTTATCAATATTTAATCCCATCCGCTTTTTAAATTCCTCTTGAATTCTTCTTTTCTCACTGGCTCTCATTTCCATTAACTCCTTATTGTTATTTGCACTTTTGTTTGCATTTTCCGGTATGCTTCTGTACTTTAAATCATATGCTAAATGTAGAAAATGTTCCAGAAATCGTATGCGAGCATGTAGGGGGGATATTCCAAATTGTAATGTTTCCTCATTTATTGACCTTTGCTTGGAAATATTCGAAAATTCTGATTTTTTATCACCACATATGTAGCAGTACCAAGTAGATGATGTTCCTGTAATGGCATTTCCAACTTTCCCATCAATCATTGTAAGTTTTAAATCATAGGACATGTTAAACGAATAATTTTCTATTTCGATTGTTATAGGTTCCAAGTTTTTAATTTCTGCTTCAATACGATTTATCAAATCTTGCGTTGTTGTTTTGGATTTCTTTATATACTCAAAGCTTATTGGCCTACAAAAAGCTTTGGATCCTGGAGTCGAATTCTTCCAAATATCATCGAAACTGGTTGATGGAGAATCGCTGTCAGCATACTTTCGAATTCTTAATGGAACTAGCGATGCCATAAATACACTTTTATACTCGGAAGATGATTCACTTGTGTTGATTTGTTTATATTCCGAGAGTGCTGATAATCCATCACATCCCCACTTACAAATCAGTTGAAAATCACAAGAATTTATTTTTTTTAGTTGGTCTGAAGAAAAGTCAGAAGCAATCCTTAAAGCAGTATTTTCGAGTAGAGCGCCGAGTCCAATAACAGCCTTCCGATCAGTTATTCCAATAGGAGGTGGTATAATGCTTTTCTTCTTTTCATTTATTTTGTCATATGATGGTAAAACATCCACTCCTTTTTCAGATAGCGCCTTAACGTTATGTAGTTATCACGACTCAATCCCAGCTGCAACATAAGCGCAATAGCTTCTTCCTCAGTGTCCGTTGTATCAGATGATGGTGTGGGTATACTCTTTACAATTCTTTTCAGTCGTCTTGGTGATGCGGTTGGAAGAATATTTGCAATTTTTATGGCATCCAAAGGCTGTTTTTCTTTTCTTAACATTGCTTTAAAAGTGTCCGAAACTTATCCGTTAGATAAGGTTTCTAGTGAAGTTGATAACCTTTTCCTCTTTGATTTTGAGCTCAAATCCTCATACTGCTTACAGGGAGCACCAACAGTTGATACGCAAATAGCAACTTCTACACATTTATCCAGCCAATCAGAAAATTTCGATCGAAATTTAGCAATGGAATACCGAACACTCTTCAGTTTTATATCAACTGATTTTATAAAATTTTCAATTTTACATATATCAGTTTTATCCACTTTATTTTTATGTGCAGTTTCAATATATTTCAATATAATAAAATAAAATAAAAGCGCGCCATAAGATTTGTTTCCAGCGTGAGAGTTCTATCATTTAGTAATTTCTTATATGGAATTCATTTAGATTAGGTCCAGAAAAATTAAATAGGTGACCCAAAAACAATTCAAAGCTGAATGCTCTCATGTCGAATTTTATGTGGTACTAGCTATACCCAGTGTGCTTCGCTACCCTCATCGTAATTGAATAAAATAAATATTAAAATAAATATACTTGTTTCTAGGTTCAATATTTAAAATCTATGAAGGTTCCCTTTTAATAAGGACCCTATAAGTTTGATTTTATGATTGTAGTGTCAATATTACAGAAAATTAAAAAAAAACAGTTGAAGGACGAAAAAGTACCAGACAATGACTTTTTATAGATTTTCATTTAATCAGGTTAATGCAAGTTTAATTTTCAACCAGAAATTCCTATCATACAGATTTTTATACAATCAGGAAGCTGCGTATCCAATTTTATATTTTTAGGTTCAATATTATAGAAAATTCGAAAAGTATTAGTAAAATAACAAAAAAGGACCAGAAAGTCTCCTTCATAAATTTTCGTTCAATCAGAACACTTAGTGTTTAATTTTATGTTTATATATGCAATATTTTAGAAAACTCAAAAAGTACCAGTTGAAGTACGAAAAAGTACCAAAAGACCTCTTTTATTTACTTACATGTTAATAAGTTCTATATTATAGAAAATTCAAAAAGTACCAATTAAAGAACGAAAAAGTACCTGGAAATACTTCATTTTAAATTTTCATTAAATCAAGCTCCTGGCTGCTTAGTTTTATGTGTCTAGGATCATAAAAATAGAAAACTCAAAAAGTTTGAAGAACGAAAAAGTACCAAAAAATCTAATTTTATATGTTCTCACTTGCTCCTCCACATGATTGATTTCATGTTTCTAGGATCAATATTATAAAAAACACAAAAAGTACCTTTTGAAGAACGAAAAAGTACCAAAAAGTCCCGTTTTAAGATTTTTCTCACATAATCCGGGCTCCACATGCTTAACTTCATGTTTCTAGGTTTAATATTACAGAAAATTCAAAATGTTCCTTTTGATGAATAAAAAAGTACCAAAAAGTCCCCTTTTATAGATTCTAAATTACTCCGGGCTCCACTTGCTTAATTACATGTTTCTAGGTTCAATTTAATAGAAAACTCAAAAAAGTACCAGTCGAAGTACGATAAAGTACCAATAAGTCCCCTTTTATAGATTCTCTTTTACTCCGGGCTCTACTTGCTTAATTTCATGTTTCTACGTTAAATTTTATAGAAAACTCAAAAAGTACCAGTCGAAGGACCAAAGAGTCCCCTTTTATATGTTCTCTCTTACTTCGGGCCCCACATGCTTGATTTCATGATTCTAGGATTAATATTATAAAAAACACAAAAAGTACCTTTTGAAGAACAAAAAAGTACCAAAAAGTTCCCTTTTATATATTCTCACTTCCTCCGGGCTCTACGTGCTTAATTTCATGTTTCTAGGTTCAATATTATAGAAAATTCAAAAAGTACCTTTTGAAGAACGAAAAAGTACCAAAAAGTCCCCTTTTATAGATTCTCATTTACTCCGGGTTCTACATACTTAATTTCATGTTTCTAGGTTAATTTTTATAGAAAATGCAAAAATTACCTTTTGAAGAACGAAAAAGTACCAAAAGGTCCCATTTTATAGAATCTCATTTATTCCGGTCTCTACATGCTTAATTTCATGTTTCTAGGTTTAAAACTCAAAAAAATACCTGTGTAAAACGAAAAAGTGCCGAAAAGTCGCTTTATTATTAATTTCATGTTTCGATTTCAATATCATAGAAAACTCAAAAAGTACCAGATGGAGAATGAAAAAGTACCAAAAAATATCACATGGTACTGGGGTTCCAAATAACACCCCATTAGCTTATTTAGTATTTCTAAATCTAAAAATTTTATCTAAATTGGATCATTGTGTTTGAATAAAATCAAATTTCCCGTTTTTACCCCTTTTGGTACTTTTTTTCTCCCCATTAACGAAATAAAAATTCTATTCCAAAAAGTTGCAACATCGTAGTGGGAGCCCGTTATTATGTATTCATACGTATAAGTTAATAAACCAAAAACAATGTTTTATGAAAAAAGTACCAAAAATAGGTACAATTTTCACCCCTTAAACGTCCGAATAACCAAAAAGCACTAAATTTATATTTTTATTTTTTCGTCAAGTTATGAAGGAGTCAAAAATATTGTTTGAATGTTCACTGGTTTAAAAGATACATGGGGTACAAAAAAGTACCAAAATACAGTTTTTACCCGTTTATTCCCTAAAGGGGCCGAATTTGTCCGCTTATTTTTTAAATGAATGACGATGACCTTTAAACAATTTGTGTATCTTTTCTAGTTTAGGAGATATGAGGTTACCGAATTTACCCGTTTTTACCCTTTTTTACCCCCTAAACATTCGAATTTCCAAAAATCCAGTCTTAGTGGATCTATTTTGAGGGAGACCAACCTCCTGTCCAAATTTCAGCTCTTTAGCTTTAACCGTTTAGGCTGTGCGATGATGAATCAGTCAGTCAGTCAGTCAGTAACGTTAGAATTATATATATATATAGAAAGCGGTGGTTCCCGATAACTTTGATTGTCAATGAAACTGTGCATTTAAGTAATTTTCGAAAATGGTCCGAATATGGCAGTTGTGAACAATTAGGGACCGATCCGGAAGTTAATTATAAATGTGTGTTTAAGTGATTTTCCGAAGTAGACTTTATATGGAAGATGTGACCAAATACGGACCTATACGTAAAAAATTTCGCAGAGTAATTCATTTGTATATTAATTTCGATCGGTCGGTAACTAATTTTGATCGGTCGGTAACCTCCAGATAAATTATCCCTCAGAAAATTACTTTAACACTCATTATTGACATAAAATATGAATATACCGATGAAATTCGGCATAACCATATATTATAGGTACAATCTACGTACCAAATTTTATGAGGATCGATCCATAATTGAGCCTAGCCTCTATATAACCCCACTTACAGAAAATCTCAATTATTTGTGAAGCAATTATCTCGAAAGCATTCAAGATTTGGGTCCCGAAGATATCTGAAGACTTCAGTAAATTGATATTAACAAACATACAGAGGGACGGACTGATAGACAGACACTTATGGTGTCTGAAAATTATATAAAAAATTATGTAAAAAAAGCATATACCCTTCTCACGAAGGTTAAGTAGAAAATTTTTTAAATATATTTCCTATAATGACAAATATGTACTTACTCTTCGAATTTAAGATCACAATATGCTTTAATTTCTTGATTGTCATGCAAAATTATATAGTTTTGTTTTACATATATCTGCTTTGAGCCAACATATTTATACACTATTGGTCTTAAAGAAATATCTGTCGGAAGATATACTCTGCAGTCAGCTTGTATGGATGTTATGGTACAAAATATAATTAATATATTTAAATGAAAAACTTTTATAACTCGGCCCATTTTATAAATGCGTGCTGAAACTTTCGAATTTTACTAAGTACTAAAGCTAGGTCTTAAATACATCTTCTATTTATATGACTAAATTTCAGATTTATAAGCTTATCTCTCTTTAAAAAAAAATAAACATATTTTGCAAATTTTTCTATACCCTACGCAAATTCTATTAAGTAAAACAGAGGGAGCAGAGAAATGAGTGAGAGAGTGATATAATTAATTAATAATTTTGTTGTTACAACGTATTCGTACATAGTATCAATGAATTTAACATGCAGTTATATTATAACATTTAATCGAATTTAAGATATTTTAAAGAATATTTTATATGAATACTTCCAACATTACCCTAAACTAGCACTATTAACAATTACTGAAGGTGCTTTGTCATTAAAATCCGTGATAAGGCATTTGCAATGTCCAGCAATAATTCCGGCATTATCATTAAGTTCAACAACATTGTATGTACGTGGAAATTGTAATAAATAAAATTATGTTCTTTCCCTTATAGGATTGATATTAGTTACAAAAAAATTTATACAAATTATTATTTTAATAATATTCACAGAAAAAACTGAAAATGTGTTTTAATTATCAAATTGATTGTATCAAGCAAGTTTTGCACCTATCAACAAAATGATGATATCAATTATGAAATTTGTAAAAAAATATTTTTTTCCAATTAAAGAAATAATCAAAACAATTAACATCAGTAATTAAATTCAAAATTTAAATTAGTTAATTCATTAATTGGATAAATTAAATATTTAATAAAATAAAACTTACATTTTAATTAGTTTATTAATCAAATAAATTGAACAGTTTGGTTAAAAATGTATTAAAAATCAATAAAGTCGATGATTGAAACAATCAAAGCATTAATTGAATGCTTACAACATTAAAGGATTCCTTTACCTTTAACAATGCGTTAAGCACTCTCAAAAATATCTCTTTATTGTCACATTTGAACAAATAAAGTAATTTATAAATTTTAAAATATTTATGAAACTTCAACCTCTTATGCCTAAAATATTATTGACTATTTGAGATTTATTTTCCGTTATAAATAATGAAATTATTTAAATAAAATATCAAAACAAAAAACCAAAATAAAAAAGTAGGCTGGAAAAACGTTTTCAGCCAATTAAAAAATTAATTGATTCAATTAAAAGTTTAATCAAATTTGTATACTTAGGATCAAAACAATGAGATAATTATGACAATTAAAAAATTGTTTAAATAAAAGTTAAAGAAAGAGGAAAACATGTTAATTGAAAATAAACTACCGATAATTTTTTCTGTGTTATTGGATAGAAAAATATTAAAAACATAAAAAGAGTTTTTAATGTTTATTGATATAGATATTTAAAATCAGTAAAATCGGTCCATAAATAACGGAAATATGAAAAATTCGACAAAACTTCTGAAAATTTCATCAACAAATTTTAAAAATTTTGTTCTTGTAAAGTTTGTCATTCCTTATAGATAGCGGAGTCAATTTAGCCATGTCCGTCTGTCTGCATGTATGTATTAATGTTGAAGTGCTTTACGTGAACACCTGCCGTACTGGCCCATTTCACGGTGGTCTCTTTCAACCACTGGGTGAGCTTTTGTAACGACTCACCACCGCTCCATTGTGCTTCTTATACGCATGTGGCAACTTACATATATCGAATTTCCGGTCCAGTATATGTGCACTTTGCTCAAATTCTTGAGCTATCTAATCTCTGACCATTGCTGCCCCGTTGCATAACCTCCTAGATGCAAAAACATCACTTCCGTTTACAACCACGCAGATGGGTTTGCCTCTGTTGAGTCGGCAACAGCACCTACAGACGTAACCGGTAGATCGAAGTACGAATTCATCAAATAAGCCGAGACTTTGTTCTTACTCATAGTGACACACTGTGGTAAATCTGTTAAAAACAGAGTTTACTCTGAACATACCTAGACAAGGAAGAAAAATTCATTGGTATCAATTGTATAAGATACCATTCATCCATCACCTGCACACTTCTCATTTATCAGACATAACATACGACAGACTCACTCTAGGTATACGGGCGGATGAGTTCCGTATACCCCTACATTAATCCAGTATCATATACAATTATGCACGTCGAGATGCGTATTATTGTAATAAATATTCTGTGATCAAACATATGTATATGATCCTGATGGAATGAAAATTTATAAGAGTAAACTTTTGTGTACTTTTTCGTTCTTCCTAGAAACATAAAATTAAACACGCAGCGCCCTGATTGAATGAAAATCTATAAAAGGTGACTTCCTAAAACTTTTTCGTTTTCCAATTGTGATTTATTTTATTTACAGCACATTCACAATAGCAAGTGAAATTTACAGTTTTGTAGAAAATAATTATTTTAAACATTTTCAAATACCATTGTCACTCGTTTTAATAAAAGGTCGGCAAGAATAAACAACAGTATAATTTTGGCAAAGGCTCAGTTTATTCTCTAAAATTAAGTAATTATTATTTATAAAGTATCTTAAGATTAAACAAAACTTACTCGGTCGATCTCTTGTAGGCAATATAAAACGAGGACAAGTTGACTTTAACAATTACGTGACAAAACAGACTTTAGAAATGGTTGCTTTGTAACAAGTTACTTATTTAAAAAATGGACAATTCCAATGTATTAATTTAGCTTTACATAAATTATTGACTTTAATATACAAGAAACCGTAAGTTTTTTCCCCTCTTTAATAAACATAGATACTAGCAACATTTCGAACAAACAAAGATGCCACCTAATAATAAACAATATATCAAACAGGATTGCCCTCAACGACATCCCCGCCCCCGTGAATCGACTTCATGGGCTGAGATTCACTACATCCATCCGCTACATCTAGTACAGCTAACTTGTTGATCGGTCTACTTAAAACTCCTGTTGACGTACGTATATCTGCGGAACGGGCAACTCCATCTTTACCAAATATTAATCTTAAAACTCTTCCTCTCTTCCACTTTGAGCGGGGTTCATTCACATCGCAAATTAACACAAGGCTTCCAGAACATAATGGACTGGATGGGGCAAACCATTTAGAACGGCGTGTAAGTTCTGGAAGATACTCTTTTATCCAACGCTTCCATACTCCATTCTTTAGATTTTGCAGTATACGCCACTGTTTTCTTGATGCGCAAATACGATGTTCATATTCTGCGGGAGTTTGGGTTGAACTGGTACATCCAAGTATAAAATGATTTGGTGTTAATGGCTCGGGCTCGTTAGGTGTTATCGGAATATGAGTAAGTGGCCTTGAATTTACCATATTTTCGGTCTCTACCAACAGACTGTATAGAGTTTCTAAGCGTGGGGCATGTTCTTTTAACATTGCGTATAAAGCTCTTTTTACTGATTGAACCAATCTCTCCCATGCTCCACCAGCAGATGGGTCAGATGGTGTATTAAATTTCCATTTTATGCCAAGAGGAGCAAGGCCAGCAGTAATGACTTCATTATCCCAAAAATTCCTCTCACCATGTAATTCTTTCTGGAGGCCTACAAAATTTGTTCCATTATCACTCCTTATTTGTATTGGCACTCCTCTGCGATTAGCGAAATTTCGTATACACATTAAACAAGCATCACTAGAGAGATTTGTAGCGATTTCCAGATGCACTGCTCTGACCGTAAGGCAAGTGAATAGCGCAATCCATCTTTTTTCTCTTTGACGTCTTATAGTAACCTCAACCGGCCCAAAATAGTCAAGACCCGTATATGAAAAGGGCCTCAAGAACGGTGTGACACGGTCAATTGGTAATGGCCCCATTATTGGTTGACTAGGCTTTGATTTACGAATTTTACATATACAACATTTTGTTTGAACTTTATTTATTACACTTCTGATTGATGGAATCCAAAATTTATGCCTTATTTCGCATATTACCGTGTTGACATTAATATGGTTGAATCTATGATGATACCACGAAACCAACAATTCTGTGAACCGGTGTTTTCTTGGCAATATACACGGTCTTTTTGTACCCATGGCAACAAATGGTGCATTATCGATACGTCCATACACACGAAGCAACCCAAAATCATCCAAATATGGGCACAACGTTTTTAAATCACTTCGAGCCTCAATAGGTTTGTTCATTTGGAGGCATTTATATTCAGAACGAAATGTTGATTGCTGTACCATACGACACAAAATCTTTTCAGCGTGATCTTCTTCTTCAACTGATAATTCGCCTTTGATTCTACCGTTATTTTCAGATATTTTTGAATTATTAATAAATCTCATTATCCAAGCCATGGCTCTTTTCAATCTACGAAAATTAGAATATCGATTAAAATCAAATAAAGGTGAACATACCACAGATGTTAAGACATATTTATTTCGAAGTTCTAACTCAGGTTCTAAATGGTAAGAAGTATCATTCATTGAAGGCCACAAATTTTCTGGAAGATACAAAAATTCTGGTCCATTTTTCCACCGACTATCAAATTCAAATTTTGGTTTTGACCGCGTTGCATCATCGGCAGGATTTTCAGTTCCCGGTAACCACCGCCAATTATCCACTGTCGTAGCTTCTAAAATTTCACCAACTCGATTCGCTACGTACTGTTTATATTTTCGTGAATCAGATTTTATCCATCTCATTACTGTATGAGAATCTGTCCAGAACTGCACACGATCAGGTTTAACACAATAATGATTAATTATTTGGTTTTGAAGTCGAACAGCTATAACAGCGGCTTGAAGCTCCAGTTTTGGTATTGAGTGATATCTTGTCGGTGCACAATTAGTTTTACCACAAACAAATGAAATTTTATAACCAGTATTTGTTTTTATTCGCCAGTAACCGACAACCGCCATGGCCTGTTCGCTAGCATCACTAAACAAATGTAACTCATTAACAGTATTACAAAAATTATAAAAATGGCAACGAGATATTTTATAGTCCTTTACCTTCTTTATTTCACACAGCCAAGCAACCCACCTACCATTCAAACAATCCGGTATTTCATCGTCCCAGTTTAAATCGTATTTCCATAGTGTTTGCATCAGAATTTTTCCCGCTACTGTAATATTTGCCAAAAAACCATACGGATCAAAAATAGACATAATTACACTTAACATTTCTCTTTTTGTTGGTTTGCGACGTAATTCAATAATATCTTCAGTTATTCGATGAAATTTTAAAATAAAAACAAATTCATCAGTAATTGGATTCCAATGCAAACCTAATATTCTTTCGACTCCATCCGTTGACACATCTACTGAACGTACATTAGAGCCATGAAATGCGTCAATAACATTCTGGGAATTTGAAACTATTTTGCATAAATCAAAACCAGCTTTTTTATGAATCTTTCTCACCTCTGTTACAACCTCGATTGCTTCCGAATCTGACTGGAAACAATCCACGTAATCATCTACATAATGACGATAAATTATAGCATCCTCGGCTCTTGGGCTTACTTCCGAAAATGTCTGGGCATTTTTGTTTTTAATAAATTGAGCTATAGTAGGAGAGCAAGCGGCGCCAAATATCATTCTTGTCATAACACAATGTTGTATGGAATCATTACAATCTAAACCTCTCCACAAGAATCTTTGAGAATTTATGTCATCATTCTTTATGGCTACTTGTAAAAACATTTCACGAATATCTCCGCAAACCGCTACCGGTGCTTCTCTAAATTTAAACAATACTGAAATAAGTGAATTGTTTAAATCAGGGCCAGAAAGAAGTGCATCATTTAAAGAAATTCCATGGACTTTGGATGCAGCATCAAAAACGACGCGAATATCATCTTTGTTTGGGTTTTTAACGGCAAAATGAGGCAAATAAAAGGTTTTTGGTGTAATTGCTTGCTCTGATTGGCTTAACCGTCTGGCATATCCCTTTTTAAACAGATCTTCAATTTTGTCACAGTATTTCTTAGCATATACATCATCCCTTTTAAATTTGTTTTCTGTTAATTCTAATCTTTTTCGGGCCATTTCATAAGTTGGTGGAAACGAGATATCGTTAGTTTTCCACAATAAGCCACATTCATAACGATCACCAATGAACTTTGTTGTTGTGTTCATTATATCTAATGCTCTTTCATGTTCACTTGACAAAATTGTTTTAATATTACTTTTCACACCACAAGATTCAACCTCAAAGTAATTATACATCATATCTTTTATTTCTTCATCGGCCGTTTTATTTTTTACTGCATTTGTACAAAATACTTGCTTGGCCTTTGAATCACAATTTTTCACGGGACCATAAATAATTAATCCCAATTTACATTTTATAACAATCGGACCAAAATACGATGGATTTTCTATAACTTCATTGGGAACTGTTAAAAATGCGTGAGCAATACTTATTATCATTTTTGGTCTTATTGAAATGTATTCGTTAATTGGTATATTTGTCAAATGGGGATAATTAACAGTCAGCTGATTTTTAACAATCGATTGGGTTGGCAATTCTAGATTTTTTGACAAGTAAATTCTTTTCATTTCATATTTATTTTTATTATCGTCAATAGCGCTTACATAAACATCAACAATTTCTGTGGATTCACTAGACGAGCGACCATTTAACCATTGCAGCTTTAGCGTATCTGTTGTGCCGTGTAGGTCTAGCTGACGAGCAATATCCCAATCTAGAATTGTTGCATTAGCCCCATCATCTATAAAGGCGTAAATAGACACTTCTTGTCCATTATTGTAAAGCTTTATTGGGATTATCTGGAACAAAACATTATCAAGTTGGCAGTCTACATGACAATTAACGGCGGATGAAATAGTTGATGAACTTGTGGGCATTTCTCGGCTAATATTATGTAGGAGATTATGATGTTTTTGAGGACAATTATTTATACCACACACATGTTTGGCGTAACAGGATTTTAATTGATGATTCGGTTTTAAGCAACAAAAACACAAGTGTAATTCTTTTACAATTTTCCAGCGATCATCTACTTCCATGCTCAAAAACTTTTCACAATTACATATGTCCGCACATTCACCATCACAAATAAAACACGGTTTGTGGGCCATGCTAAGCATTGCATATTTGTTTGTTTTTTGTGATGCAGGTTGTTGATTATATGATTTGCGGTTGGAGCTATCTTGCAATGAAGTTGGAAGCGAATCAGATACCATGTTAGCAAGTTTTCTCATACAGTTCAGCCAGTTACTAAAATCAATAATATTGGCTGTCTTATTTAAACTTAAACATTTTTCTGCCCATTGCATTTGTTTAGTTGTTGACAATTTTGAAACTAATTCGCTCAACAGCGATGGATTATATAAATGGTGTTCTCCTTCTACTGACTTCAGAAATGTGGCCATGTTGTTAACTTTATTGGCAAAACCTATAAGTTGGTCCAATTTACCATCGGGAACGTTCGGATATAACCTCACTTTTTGAATCTGGCTTTTTATTAGCATTTCAGGACGTCCAAATGTTTCTTTTAATGTTTCAATTATGGCACTCACGTTTTTTGAACTGGAAAGAAGGCATTCCACGGTTTCTCGTGCGGGTCCCGTAAGAGCTTCACGAATTCTAATGATGTTCTGAAGATCAGTATATTCAAATTCTTGAGTAGTGGCAATAAAATCTTCGTAAAACATTTGCCAGTCTTCAGGCTGGCCTTCAAATTTAGGAAGGGGATATATTTTCTTTGATTTGGTAGGTTGGCAGTTTTGACTATGAAAAGATAAATTAGAATAGGACTCACCCGTTTCTTGACCATTATTTCGAGGAGTATTATCAGATACTGGTGTTGTTGTCGGTGGTATTGCTTTGGCAATGGTTTGAATTTCTTGTCTTAATTCTCCAACTGTAGCTTTCGTCTGATTATTGTTGGCGATAATTAGACTTTGAAGAGACGTCATTTGGCGCTGAAACTCTCTCTATATTTCAGCGATTTGCTTTGAAGCATCTGGTGGTTTCTTACACGAACCTGTTTGGACG
This sequence comes from Lucilia sericata, assembly GCF_015586225.1. Taxonomy (NCBI): domain Eukaryota; kingdom Metazoa; phylum Arthropoda; class Insecta; order Diptera; family Calliphoridae; genus Lucilia; species Lucilia sericata. The sequence continues at coordinate 159,820 of NW_023994840.1, read as the reverse complement.
TTAGATGGAGTAGTATTTTTTGGTGTCTGCGAATTGTTTACTTCATTTTGTAAGACTTCATGTGGCTGTCTTAAAGCATCTGGTTGTCTAGGTGTACCCGTTTGAATATTTGGTGCAGCTGCACTCCTTGGAGTATGCAAATTGTTGGCTTCATTCTGCGATTCCATTATATAACGGGCTGGCGGCACTCCTTTGGTATCTCTATTACTTCTTCTAAATGGGGCAGGATCCGACATAAGGCAAATGGCAAATTAATTGTTTCATAAGGCTGACGAAGAATAAAGTTGTCACTCGTTTTAATAAAAGGTCGGCAAGAATAAACAACAGTATAATTTTGGCAAAGGCTCAGTTTATTCTCTAAAATTAAGTAATTATTATTTATAAAGTATCTTAAGATTAAACAAAACTTACTCGGTCGATCTCTTGTAGGCAATATAAAACGAGGACAAGTTGACTTTAACAATTACGTGACAAAACAGACTTTAGAAATGGTTGCTTTGTAACAAGTTACTTATTTAAAAAATGGACAATTCCAATGTATTAATTTAGCTTTACATAAATTATTGACTTTAATATACAAGAAACCGTAAGTTTTTTCCCCTCTTTAATAAACATAGATACTAGCAACATTTCGAACAAACAAAGATGCCACCTAATAATAAACAATATATCAAACAGGATTGCCCTCAACGACAACCATTTCAAATATGTTCCAATAATTTCATTGTTTAAGTAGATTTCCCCTGAACATTATTGTTGGGAAAACCATATAAACGTTTGGAGGACTTTACATCTTCGACATTGCAGCAAAATACAATGCCCATTACGCTATAGCGAAAAGATGAACTGACATTGGCCAACCAGGGTATTTCTTGACATTTATCCGGACAAAAGATAATATCTTCTAACGTGTAAAACTGTAAAGAATAATTGAACAAAGAGTTTCATACCTTTAGTAAACCCCTTACTAAAAAAAACTTACCTCATTAAATGGTGAATTGAAACCTATAATAACAAACTCATTAGAGCTATTGCCTCTGGCCTGCAAATAATTCCAAACATACAATGGTATTGTCCTGTCAGTTTTATCGATCACTTCTTTCATGGTGTAATTCGTTTGACAGTTTTCAATAAAGGGTGCTTTTATGGTGCCAGATACTCCGGCTAATATGTCATATGCTTGCTTATCACTTTCAACATGTTTTTCGAGAGCAGCTTCATAACGATTCCAATTGTTCAGACGTAAATTTGGCCACGATACAAATTCAAGTAGAGAAGAGAACTGCTGATTAAATGTCGAATTTAGTTTAGGCATTTGTATTATTGAATTGTAGCCATAATTTGTGTAAGTTATGACGTTTTGAAACTGTTGATTATCGAATTTTTTTGTAGAGATGCTGAAATTAATCAATTATTAATGGATTTATAAAAAGTTATTTGATTTCTTACAAATTCGTGGAAAAGGTCTCCTTATTTGATTTCTTACCTATTGGAGGGAAAGGTCTCCTTAATATACATTATTTCCAAACCGGGTGCATAAAAAGTCGTTAGATTAGATGGTTGCTAAATTAAAAGAAATCATGTTAAAGCTTTTAAATTTTTACTAGATTTTACATAGCCTACCACATATTCAGAATGTTGAGGTGCCAAACTATAGTACACCGATGAAAAGGATAGATTATTGATGTCATAACAAATACCAGCCAAGTAGTCGTAACCTAATTGCGAATGCTTGGGTCTAGCTACAATATATGAAATTACATTCGATGAGCACCAGGTATAGTTATTTGATGATTCATATAAATTCCATTTTATAAAGGAACATTCTAAATTTATTTCGGATGTATAGGCATGGAGGTTATATGCACCATTTGTGTTCGTCTTTATGTAGATATAATTATTATAACATTTAATATAAAGTTGATTTGATGTTTGATATTTTTCAGGTCTATTAGATAGAAAATCATTAAAAAATATTACGATTAAAAATTGTATTCATAAATTTCATTATGTCATTCTCTATTTTTACTTACATTTTGAATTGTATATTACACTGTGCCTCTATTTCTTGATTTTCATATAATTCTATATTATTTATACTATTTGCATCAAGATTTATTTTAATTGTATGTGAACCAACGATTTTATATAAATCTGGTCTTAGCGACAGGTCCGCCGGATAACGTACTCGACAAGTAGCCCTTATGGATGTTATTAAACACAATATGAAGAATATATTTAAGCAATAAACTTCCAACTTCCGTGACATTATAAGCGTTATTACTTTCAAAAGCAACTATCTAACTGTTCAAAGAAATTTTTAGGTAAATATAGCCAACTTCTTCGGAATTCTTTTGATAACTACTGTTTAATTATTTTTTATAATTTCATTCCATTAGATTGGCATATGCTACAACCTTATACACTACATGTACATATTTCGATTCAAAAAAAAAAAATACACATATAGACACTATAGTCTAGACTAGACTAGACTATAGACTAGACTATAGACTAGACTATAGACTAGACTATAGACTAGACTATAGACTAGACTATAGACTAGACTATAGACTAGACTATAGACTAGACTATAGACTAGACTATAGACTAGACTATAGACTAGACTATAGACTAGACTATAGACTAGACTATAGACTAGACTATAGACTAGACTATAGACTAGACTATAGACTAGACTATAGACTAGACTATAGACTAGACTATAGACTAGACTATAGACTAGACTATAGACTAGACTATAGACTAGACTATAGACTAGACTATAGACTAGACTATAGACTAGACTATAGACTAGACTATAGACTAGACTATAGACTAGACTATAGACTAGACTATAGACTAGACTATAGACTAGACTATAGACTAGACTATAGACTAGACTATAGACTAGACTATAGACTAGACTATAGACTAGACTATAGACTAGACTATAGACTAGACTATAGACTAGACTATAGACTAGACTATAGACTAGACTATAGACTAGACCATAGACTAGACTATAGATTAGACTATAGACTAGACTATAGACTAGACTATAGACTAAACTATAGACTAGACTACAGACTAGACTATAGACTAGACTATAGACTAGACTATAGACTAGACTATAGACTAGACTATAGACTAGACTATAGACTAGACTATAGACTAGACTATAGACTAGACTATAGACTAGACTATAGACTAGACTATAGACTAGACTATAGACTAGACTGTAGAGTAGACTATTGAGAATACTATAGAGAAGACAATAGACTAGACTACAGTCTGAACTACAGACTAGACTAAATGAGAGAACGACTATATGGATTATTTATAAAAATTATGTGGAGGTACCGCGTTATTCTTCGATATCAAAAAGTACTGATAAATGTACTAAAGTACAGCAATTCCCATGCCTGCGCTGGAATACAGTTTATGAAGTCATAAATATGTATATAGAGTATGGCTAAAATTTGACCCTAGCTCCCATATAAGGTCCTTCGTAAAATGACTTTAACTTTCTGAAAAGTAGTAGAAGCCACAAACAAGTTTTATAAACAATATTACCAACTATTACTGTAGGGGTTTCCATTGAACTCCAAGATAAGCAATTTTCAATTGACTTATAAATCAAACACTTAATCGATGTAGTAAATCGAAAACAAACACTATCAGTATTAAATGTATTTGAATTAAAATTATGTTCTTTCCCTTTTATGAACAGATATGTATACTATCAAATCAAAAAATGTACATACATATTTTTTATTACAAATTCTTTTTTTAAACTTTGGTGTAAAAAAACAAGTTGGAGTGCTATATTCGGCTCTGCCGAATCTTAAATACCCTCCACCAGCAAGCTACTTTTCATTGAGACCCATTTAACTATCTAATTTTTAGATAACTTGGCGAAATTTTTGTTTCCTTATTGAGGGTACTAACATTTATGCATATGTCAAACTAATTTTAATTAGGTCGAGAAAAATCATCATATATATAAATACGCAAAGCCAAAACGATTGGGAACATTTTCCGGCTCTATTACTTGACCGATTTTCTTGATTCTTTTTTTGATGAATGCAGATTCGCGAACCTCACTGCAGAATCTATATATGATCAAAATCGGTTCAGTATTTTCGGAAATATAAGCGTTTAAAGTTTCTACCAATAAACAATCACACAAACATGTGCTTGAATTAAAAAATAGAAAACAAAATAAGAAAGCAAAACAACACTTTTTTTTCATTGTAGAAAAAAGAGAGGAGAGTGTAAAAACATGTCACTTCTCTGTTGATGGTTTATTTTTGTATTTTGCAATGATATTTTTTGTTGTTGTTTTTAATAAGATTTTTGTAAACTAATATGATTTTATTGTTTTTTATTTTTTAAAAGTGTAAAGTGATAAATTATGAATGTAATAATTATTTATGTAAGATACAAGAGGATGATGATGTTTGATCTGGGAAAACATTGCTGGGACAAGAATTCTACATAAATGTTAGTTTTTATTGATTTTAAAGATTTTAATGATGGACAAAAACAAAGCCTGTTAAAATATAAGTAGGATAGTTTGTTGGTCATGTCGGTACATGATACACCGTAATAAATGAATCAGTATATCTCTAATACGTAGGTTTAGCACAGTGAGGATTTGATGATATTCTTCTTTTTCGGGTTATTCTAACCAATTAGGAAAAAGGCGGTTATAGAAATAGAAGTGTAAAGTGAAAACTGTACTTTGTGTAGGCGATGGTTACTTATATGTTTTATAAAAATAGATAAATGTTGAAAGGGGTCAAATACAAATCAAGTCTTCTGGGTTGATAGCTGCCATTACTTAAGGTGGTATTAGAGTAAAATATATGTCGTCTAATACCTCCTTTAGCAATTTATCGCTATTAAACTTACATACATATATTAATATAATGCTGGAATTTATAGTTTATTAACGTTTTCTTTCAAACATTTCTTATATAGTACTTAAATAATTATGAAAAATTAAATAATACCTAAATCATGGACAAACTCTTTTAGTAAAGAGGCGTTAAAGTATTATTCTCCAGATATAAGAATTTATCCCTGTGCAAAATCTTTCTTGCCTATGCACTTCTATGCGAAAGCTAATAGAATGCCTATTAAACGGTCTTCGCTTAAAGGCCTATGAGTAGTACAGCCTCATAGAATATCTACTATTAAATTCTATTAAAAAACATTTAAATTTAAGCCAAATAAGTAGTAAGTCAGCTGAAAGAAGTCTTTATCGAGTGTTATAAGGGAGAATTTATACAACATAAACCTGAAGGATGGACTTTTTATACTAAAGACAGCAAAATTAATTTATTTCTTATAGAGATAATATATACTATATACATATATCCCTGTTCCAAATGCCCATTCCGATCTTAAATGGAGTTATTTTAGTAAAGATATTTATTAAAACTTAAAAAAAAAAACAATAATTTAAAACATCCCACTTTAAAAATTGAAAGTGGTTTCATTCCAAAAAAGGTCTTTTTACTTTATTCAAAAAACAAAAACCCGAAAAGAATTCCACTTTTGATCGGAATGAAATCCTTTTACAGTCCTGATAGCAATAATTGAAAAATTGAATTTTAAATGAAATTTTGTTAGATCGTAATTTGCAATGTACTTTTGAAGGACTACTTCAAGTCTACCTTCTGCAGAAAAACATAGTTACAAAAGATGAAAACACAGAAGATATGTTGAATTTTGGTTATTAAAATCTATGTCCAGTTTTGAAAAAAAGCTTATAGGTTTGGATTCTGTGCGCTCTTGAGAATATTAATCTATTTTTGTTTTTGTTATCTGTCAGCTATAAAAACCAAAAAACAAATTTAGATAGTTTCATAAACAAGTAATGATTTTTCGAATTCAATTGTTACAGCCCTATTGAAAATATTTTTAGACGTTTGTACTTTTCTGATTCCTCTTAAAAAATTACAATTTCACTTCCAAATAACTATAAAAAATATATTATAAAAATTTATTCTTGAGAATGACTTCAGGAGTAATGAATTTGGAATCAAATAAAAGAGACATTCCGACATAATCTGTGTTAAAATCATCACTTCTCTAGGTCTTTTCTTTTTGCTGCGATATAGAGATATAGGTTGAATGTTATTACAGGTTACAAAGGAATAGTGCTGGCCAGGTTCGACATTGTTTACGACACTGATGATTGCTGGAGGAATTGGCAGATTGTTAAACATAGGGAAATATCATATTGTAAGGCATGAATTTATCATATTGTAAGTTTTGCATAGATTTTATGAACATTTATGTAGGGGATAATAAATCGAAAGAAGAAATGTTCGTTAATTTTGCTTTTAAAAAAAGCAAATATTTTTGAAAAATATGTTGCATAAATAATTTAAGAACTTAGATTTGAAACTTCATTCAGAATTTTAACCAAAATTTATCACATTTTCTAAAAGAATACTTTGATCAAAGCAAGTTTTACACTTTGATGATAGCAATAGGAATATTTTTTTCAAACATTTGAACTATAAAAGTAGGGATTTATTTTGCAACATAAGTATGCAATCTTTCATCCAATGGTTCCGGTCGAATTTCGGCCGCGGGGCGAACTCTAGTGTATATTAATAGGCCAGTTTGAAAACATTTTAATATAATGATTTATCTGTACACAGAACATACTCATTTTGAATTTTATCCGGATATAATCATTTAATTACGAATTAAGTGATATTAAGTGATTTTCAGAAGTATACCTTATATGGGAGCTAAGACAACCTATGGACCGATCCGGAAGAAAAAAATCCGTAGAATGATTTATATATACAAAATACACCTTTATGTCGTATTTTATCCCGATAACTTTGAGTAATTTGAGTAATTTTCGGAAATGGACCTTATATGGGAGTTGTGACCAATTATCAACCGATAAAGAAAAATTTAGTATAATGATTTAGTATAATGTTTACTACAATAGATTTATTAATTAATGAAATATTTGCGTTTAGGTGATTTTCGGAAGTGGACTTTATATCAGAGATACAAGCCGAGACGGCTCAAATCGGCGGCGGCTGGCCGCCGGTAATATTTTGCAAGCCGCGCCGCCGCCGACTTCTTTCGGCTCAAAAGCTAAGCCGGCTTAAACGTAGCCGCTGATAAAGATTAGAATCACACATGTATTTCAGAACATAATTTCACCAAATTGAACGGAGTTGCCACTATTTTAAATTCGTATGGCAAATTGAAAAGAGTTGCCACACAATATTGTGCTAATATTAAAATAGTGAAAACTACTATAAATGTCCATTTTCTGCAGAAAAAAACTTATATAGAGACAGGTTTCTATGTAACAGACTATTATACAAAGATTTTCCAATATAATAAACCTTATAAGGTCAATTTCTAAATGATTTATATGTACACATTACATATTCTAGTCGAATTTTATCCTTATAGCTTTAGAATTTAATGAAATATATTCGTTTAAGTGATTTTCGGAAGTGGGCCTTATATGGGAGCTATGACCAATAATGAACCGATCCGTAAAAAAATTTGGTGGAATGATTTTAATGTACACAAAACATATTTTTGTCGAATTTTATCCCGATAGCTTTAGAATTCAATGAAATATATGCGTTTAAGTGATTTTCGGAAGTGGACCTTATATGGGAGCTATGACCAATTATGGGCCTATTCGGAAAAAATTTAGTAGAGTAATTCATATTTAGACAAAATCTGTTTATGTCGAATTTTATCACGATAGCTTTATTTGACAATGAAATATGTGTTTTTAAGTGATTTTCGGAAGTGGGCCTTATATGGGAGCTATGACCAATAATGGACCGATCCGTAAAAAAAATTGTAAAATGATTTGTATGTATTCAAAACATATTTGTGTCAAATTTTATTCCAATAGCTTTATAATTCATTGAAATATATGCGTTTAAGTGATTTTCGGAAGTGGACTTTATATGGGAGCTATGACCAATTATTGGCCTATCCGGAAAAAATTTCGTAGAGTGATTCATATTTAGACTAAACATATTTGTGTCTAATTTTATAAAGATAGCTTTATTTGACAATGATATATGAGCTTTTAAATTATTTTCGGAAGTGGGCCTTATATGGGAGCTATGACCAATAATAGACCGATCCGTAAAAAATTTGGTAGAATGATTTATATGAACACAAAACATATTTAACTCGACTTTTATCACAATAGCTTTACTCATCAAAGAAATATGTGAGTTTAAGTGATTTTCGGAAGTGGACCTTATATGAGAGCTATGACCAATTGTGGACCGACTGAGATCTACGTTGATAGTATGATTTCTGTTCACATTATATTTGCATGTACAAAATTTTGTGTTGATACCGATATATTTGAGGGAGTTATTAACGAAAAACGAATTTCCGGGAATATATACCTTTGTATGGGGGCTATGGGAAATATTGGATCGATTGTAAAGATTTTGAACATAATTGATTACTGCCCTGAAAAAATAATGTGTGACAAAATTCATCGAAATATCTTTGGTAGTTTCCGAGAAAACTTCAAAAGAATTATGAAAAATCCGTAATTTTTTTCGAGGTAATCTGAAATTTTTACTTATAACTTTTTACGTTGTGAACCGATTTTGCTGATTTTCAATACCAAACTGCTTAGGACAATAATGAATATTCTTAGTGAATTTGGCTGATTTATTTTGCTTAGTGTTAACGTGAGCGTGTTTTAACCAGACAGACAGACGGACAGACGGACATAGCTAAATCGACTCAGAATTTCATAGGGACCCAGAATATATATACTTTGTTGGGTCTCAGATGAATATTTCTTGGTGTTACACACGGAATGACAAACTTATATATACCCTCTATCACCACTGATGGTGGTGGAGGGTATAATAACCCTGCAAACATTTTAAAGTGTTAATTAAGGTAATTGTGCTAGTCGCAGTAGAAGGGAATTTTTAAAGAAATGACATTGTATTTATGCAAACTGACACCGCATGCATGTTGAAAAAGCAAACAAAACATATAAAAACTGGGAAATACCAAAAAACTAGAATAAGAAGACACTCTCCCTAACGCAATTAGACAGCTAGTGGAAACATGTTGCTGCAATAACACAGTGCAATCAAATTAATAAAATATAGAGAAAAATTCTATTCTATTCTGGACTATAGCCCAGGCTATATTCTGGACTCTAGTTTAGAATATTGGTTGGACTAGTCTATAGTCCAGTAATAAATTAGTACTATACTCTGAACAATAGTTTAGTCTAGTCTTTAATCGAGACTATATTCTGCAATCTTATCCATAATATAATCTATAGTCTGTAAAACTATCTGATCTACAGATCCAAACTATAAACAAGACTGGTCTTTAGTCGAATGTATAGTCTAGTCTCCAGTCGAGACTATAACCTAGTCTACATTTAGGATTATGGTCTTGTCTATAGCCTGGACTATGATATATTCTGTAGTTTCGACTATGCCCTATTCTACACCGTTTAGTCTGGACTATAGCCTTGTATATAGGCTGCACCATTGTCATCCAGTCTCTTTTGTTTTATACATTTCAGGACTCCAATAAAACAAGTTTTATTCCACACATAATTTGTAATTTAAATTAGATTCACGCCCACTGTATAATGGCACCGGAACAACAAAAAAACGAAATATTACACTTTTTTCGCCATTCTTAACTTTTGGAAACTATTAAATCACACAGTTTTTTTACGCTGCATATGAGAGTGTTAAAGGTGAATGTGTAAAGGTAAGTGAGTGACTGTATGTTTGCAAAAGTGTAATAACGTGCATGTGTATACATAAGGACCATATTTAGATGGGTTATATTCTATACTTCAACTCCCATAGAAACTTTTTCACATAAAAAATTGAAGCGCGTAGTATTTTTTTAACTGCAATAAAAAAGCATTAAAAAAGTTTTGAAGGTGCAAGATATACACACGTTTGTATAGATGTGCTTAACAGTGTGTAAATGTATAGAGGTTATTATTAAAAGAAAACAAATAGAAAATTATTGTTGGGCATGTAGGACCATATAATGCGATACACCAGTGGTCTTAAATGGAAGTTTGCTAATGTGATTAGTACTATAATAAAACATGGAAGATACCTAAAATGGAAGTTTGCTGAAGTGAATGATACCATTATGAAACATATTTGTCCAATTTACAATCGGTGTCATAGCGTTGTATTGTTGTATGTCGTAATATGTTTATAATAATAAATTGCGAATTACAACAATCCGACGCCGATTGTGAATTGAAAAATGTTATTGAATCATATCATAAAACCTATAAAACGCTCCTGTAATATTCTAAAACTCTATAATGTGTTATAAACATAAGCGTAAATGCATTACAATATCTACACTACAATGGGAGTATAACAACACAAGACAGGGATAAAATGCTGAAAGAAATAATTTTTACTCAACACAAATTATCGAAAATAGCTTTCACATAGAGTATTTATCCAAATTTATTGTAAAATAGAAAATTTATTGAATTTAAAATAAAATAGAAAATTTATTGAATTGAATATTCTTTACATACTAGAATATACAGTTTTGACAATAATCTTAACTATAAGTTTAAACTATAGTCCATAGCCTTATCCTTATAGCCTGTAATCTGGACTATACTTAGTCTACTCTGTAATGAATGACCACAGTCAGATGTCTATTCCAGATCATAGTCTAGTTTATAGTCTAGTATCTAACGAAGTCTCCAGTGTAGTCTATGATAAGATCTTTAGTCGGAACCGTAGTATTCTAATCTATGATCTGGACTAGTCTAGTCTAGATTATAGTCTGGAGTCTAGTCTGGAGTCTAGTCTGTAGTCTGGACTATATTCCGGTCTTCAATCTGAACTATAGTCTGCCCTATAGTCTGGACTATACTCTATAGTCAGGCATAGCCATATTCTATAGTATAGTTTATAGTCGGGACTATAGTCAGGACGATTGCATGGATCATAGTATATTCTAACCTGCACTATTGTCTATAGTCTGGACGATATAGTCTGAACTATATTCCGATCAATAGTGTGGACGGTAATATAGTCTATAGTCTTGGCTATAGTTTGGTATAATTTAGTTTATAGTCTGGATTATAGTCCGGTCTATAGTCTGGGCCATAGTCTGGATTATAGTATGGAAAATAGTCTAGTCTGTCAGGACTATATTCTATAGTCAGGACCATAGTTTAGTCTATAGTCGGGACTATAGTCAGGTCGGTATTCTGGACCATTGTCTGGACTGTAGTATATGCTATAGTCTAGTCTATAGCCTGGAATATAGTCTAGTTCAGTCTATAGTTTTGACTATAATTTAATCTATAGTGTGTATTTTAGTCTATAGTGTGGACTGCAGTCTAGTCTATACTTAGTATGGACTATAGTACAAGATCTAAAGTATAGTTTTGAATATAGTCTGTTCTTTAAAGTCTGAACTATAGTATATTCTATAGCCTAAACTATTGTCTATTCTATAGTTTACACTATAGTCGATAGGTTAGTATATAGTCTAGATAGTTTAATCTATATTATGGACTATATTATGTAATCGTTTTGGACTATAGGCTAGTCATTAATCTGTGCTATTAAGTGAATATTAGTCTAGTATATAGTCTGAGTTAGACTGGAGTTTATTCTAGTGTGCCGTCTGGACTTGTAGTCTTTATTCTGAACTACAATAAATTCTATATATAGGAATATAGACGATTCTTTAATTCAAACAAAATTCTGAATTATAGACAATTCTATTTTGATGCAGTCTAATGCTCGCACATGCAGTTAAAGTTTTCCAAGCATCTCTTATTGCCAACGTTATTTTTTTAATTTAATTTTTTCTCGTTTTTTAACCATAAGCAAAAACTCACCATCCTACATTAGGATTCACCCCTTAATATGGTAATAAAAGAAAGTGGGTGTTTTGAACTGAAACTGAAAGTTCAATTTATTTTATAATGCCACTTTTTTGTTAAATGTGTATTCTTGTTTTTGGGACCATCCTTCACAGCATATGCACAAAACTGCATATTGTTTACTCAGCAACGATAAAAAACTAACTTTATTGTTTCTTTCAAAAAAAAAAAAAAATGTTATAAAAAGTTTTGAGTAATAAGAGGGAGTGAGATAGAAACAGAGTGGAAGGAAAACCTCGCACATATATGTATGCTTAAGGATACATTTGTATGTGAGATTGTTTGAGTAATTTTTAAACGGTGACAACATCATGTTTGAACAATAACATGTGGTTTATTTTTAAAACTTTTTCTTTTGTTTTTCTATAAATATTATTACTTTTTTGGGTACCTTTTCATGCCAGCGTGTGATCACAAACGCTTTAAACAATAAACTTTTGTTTGCACAAACGTATTTAATGCATCTTGGCGTTATAATTTTAGTTTTTGCTGTTAAGGAAACATAAAAAGTCATTGTATTGTCGTCGTATGCAACATGTTACCAGACACAATATGCAGGTGAATAAATTTATATGTTTTTTTCATGTTTTACAGCGAAATTTTAGTTAGAGGGCTTCGTAATAAGTGAAATGTATTTATTAAATTAATTGTTTAAAGTTCTAAATCAAGAACAAAGTATACATATTTGCATACACATATGTATGTACATACATATATCTATAGTTCAGGCTATAGACTAGACTATAAACAGACTATTGACTAGATTTTAACCCAGGCTATGGACTTAAATATAACTCAGACAATAGACTTGAATATCACCCAGACTATCGACTAGAATATAGTCAAGACCATAGATTAGACTATACTTCAGACTATAATCGAGACTGTAGACAATACTATAGGCTAGACTATAGCCCTGACTATAGACTAGACTATAGAGCAGACTATAGACTAGACTATAGACTAAACTATAGACTAGATTATAGACTAGACTATAGACTAGATTATAGACTAGACTATAGACTAGGTTATAGACTAGACTATAGACTAGATTATAGACTAGAATTCAGACTAGACTATAGACTATACTATAGTCCGGACTATTGACTAAAATATTGTCCAGATTATAAAATGTTCTAAAGTCCAGAATATAGTCTATATTCCATAATATGTATAGAATATAGCAGATTATAATTCAGTCTATATACTAGACTATAGTCCAGACTATAGACTAGGCTATATTCCAGACTATAGACTAGACTATATTCCAGACTATAGTCCAAACTAAAGACTACACTATAGTCCAGATTATATACTAGGCTATTGACTCCAGACATTACACTAGACTATAGACATTGCATTAGCATATAGTCGAAACTATTGGCTAGACTATAGCTATAGACAAGACTATAGTCCAGACTATAGACTAGACTATAGTCCAGACTATAGACTAGACTATACCCCAGACTATAGACTAGGGTATAGTCCAGACTATAGTCCAAATTATAGACTACACTATAGTCCAGACTATATACTAGGCTATTAACTCCAGACATTACACTAGACTATAGACATTGCATTAGCATATAGTCGAAACTATTGGCTAGACTATAGCTAAGACTATAAGCTAAACTATAGTCCATAATATTATAATCCATAATATAGACTAGAATATAGGACAGACTATATTCTATAGTATTAAATAAAGGTAAATTTTCTTTTTTTTTGAAAATTTTGCATAAATTTTCTATTGTTATAGGAATTTTTCCATAAATTTTCTTTTTTATAGAAAATTTTCCATAAATTTTCTTTTTATAGAAAATTTTCCATAAATTTTTTTTATAGAAAATTTTCCATAAATTTTCTTTTTATAGAAAATTTTCCATAAATTTTCTTTTTATAGAAAATTTTCCATAAATTTTCATTTTATAGAAAATTTTCCATAATTTTTCATTTTATAGAAAATTTTCCATAATTTTTCATTTTATAGAAAATTTTCCATAATTTTTCCATAAAATTTTCTTTTTATAGAAAATTTTGCATAAATTTTCTTTTTATAGAAAATTTTCCATAAATTTTCTTTTTTAGAAATTTTTCATAAATTTTCTTTTTATAGAAATTTTCCATAAATTTTCTTTTTATAGAAATTTTCCATAAATTTTCTTTTTATAGAAATTTTCCATAAATTTTCTTTTTATAGAAATTTTCCATAAATTTTCTTTTTATAGAAAATTTTCCATAAATTTTCTTTTTATAGAAAATTTTCCATAAATTTTCTTTTTATAGAAAATTTTCCATAAATTTTCTTGTTATAGAAAATTTTCCATAAATTTTCTTTTTATAGAAAATTTTCCATAAATTTTCTTTTTATAGAAAATTTTCCATAAATTTTCTTTTTATAGAAAATTTTCCATAAATTTTCTTTTTATAGAAAATTTTCCATAATTTTTCCATAAAATTTTCTTTTTATAGAAAATTTTCCATAAATTTTCTTTTTATAGAAAATTTTCCATAAATTTTCTTTTTATAGAAAATTTTCCATAAATTTTCTTTTCATAGAAAATTTTCCAGAAATTTTCATTTTATAAAAAATTTTCCATAATTTTTCCATAAAATTTTCTTTTTGTAGAAAATTTTCCATAAATTTTCCTTTTATAGAAAATTTTCCATAAAATTTTCTTTTTATAGAAAATTTTCCATAAAATTTTCTTTTTATAGAAAATTTTCCATAAAATTTTCTTTTTATAGAAAATTTTCCATAAATTTCCTTTTTACAGAAAATTCTCCATAAATTTTCTTTTTATAGAAAATTTTCCATAAATTTTCTTTTTATAGAAAATTTTCCATAAATTTTCTTTTTATAGAAAATTTTCCATAAATTTTCTTTTTATAAAAAATTTTCCATAAATTTTCTTTTTAAAGAAAATTTTCATAAAATTTTCTTTTTATAGAAAATTTTCATAAAATTTTCTTTTTATAGAAAATTTTCATAAAATTTTCTTTTTATAGAAAATTTTCATAAAATTTTCTTTTTATAGAAAATTTTCATAAAATTTTCTTTTTATAGAAAATTTTCATAAAATTTTCTTTTTATAGAAAATTTTCAAAAAGTTTCTTTTTATATAAAATTTTTAATAAATTTTCTTTTATATAAAATTTTTAATAAATTTTCTTTTATAAATTACAATTTGATTTAAGAATTAAAAAAAAGTATTTCGCTTGACCCCGACGTGATTTGAACACGCAACCTTCTGATCTGGAGTCAGACGCGCTACCGTTGCGCCACGGAGTCACTTAATTCTACGAAATATCGTTTGCCTTATTAATAAAGCACAGCTGATCAGTAAAAGCTTTTAAGTTGTGTATATTTTCGTTGTGGTGTTTATTATTAAATTTAGCGTCCATTCAACTTCCACTAAAACGAATCTTAAAAGCTAATTTAATTTAATTCTTGTCGGTCCGTCCGTTTGTGTATAAATTATTTGTTTGCTGTTGGCAGTCAGTCAAACAGTTGGTCGTATGTTCGCTGATATGTTTTGCACTTTTTTGTTTGATGTGTTTATTTTATAATTAAATTTGATTAAATTAAATTTATTAGTCTTGTCATGTTTGTTGTTGTTGCTGTCTAAATGTTAGAGATAAGATAATTAATTAAATTTAATTTCTGACTTGTTTAGCGGTTTGGTATTTATGCCAAACGGCACAGGTGGTAAATTGAATTTCTAAAGGGTTAATGATTTACTATTTACTTTTGTTGAAAATAGTTTTTAAAGAAACTAAAATATATATTTACAGAATTAAGGAAACATTAAGACTTTTACCATAGATTAGTCCATATGTACATATATCTAGTATATTTACTAGTACATTGGCTTGTTCATAGGCTAATGCACAGACTTGTCAGTGAACTAGTCTATAGAGGAGTCCATAGTAGTTTTCGTTATATTTTTAGGTTTGTTAAACAAATATTGAAATTTCCTTTCACTATTATTCCTTTCATAATATTTACGAACTTTCCATATTCTGAATGATTTTATTCATACTATTTATTACAAAATCCATTACAGTTATATGTATATTATTTTTTTCTCTCCCTGTAGGTGATTTTCATTCAAAGCTATGAAAATTCTTTCATTAAATCATTAAAATATCTTTCTTTTCAACCAATATCAAACCAATATTAGAAAAAATGTTTTACAACTTTGTGGGTAGATTGTAATCGTTATTTTTGGCACACATTTTGGTTTTATTTTAGAAATAGCAAAAGTACATATTAAATGGCTTTTACCTTTCTCCTCCATTATAGTCAAAGTTCATAGAAATGACCATAAAGTCAAGGCATTGATTATGCTGTCTGGACTAAAAGAAATGAAGAAAAATGAGAAAATACATAACAGGATTTATTAGAAAATCTATTATTAGACACAAATATAAAATTTATGGGGAATTTAACAATAAATTCTTTTAACTTGTTAGTAGCTTACAGTTGCACAGTGTGTAGATGAAGTTTATAAGATATTACAGTTATTTCAACACTAAAAATCTAATAATAATCTATGCAATGGTTGTAAATCACTAGTTTATATGTACTACCATTTCTTAACTGAGACCTTTTACAGTTATCTTGGACTAATTTTAATATTTACTGTTTACAAACTTTTTCCATATTAATTTCATTTCCAGAAGATGTTCCTATAGAAATGGCCAAAATTTCACGACGTGCTGTTGCCTCGTCGTCTTCAAATAGTGCTGCGATAACGTCGTCTTCTTCCTCTACATCTGCACATACGTCATCATTGTCGTCGTCTGGATCAGCAGCCGCCACCGCCTCATATAAGACGTCACAGCAGGCAGTATCTTTCGAAGGTCGTACAAATGCCAATAGTATTTTAAATGAAGGTAAATCGGCGAGATCGGTACCCTCGGGTGCAACACATTTTATTGATACTCCTTTGGGTGGTTATGCGAGTGCCTCAGCTACAGTTACTGCTACGCCATATCCATTACGAAATGATGGTACACAATTTACAACAACACATAGTAATGTGTATGCCTATACAACAACGACTGGGTAAGATCGGCCTATATATCTACTATCCACACTTTCCAGATCTTAATAATATTATCTTTGTTTAGACCTAATAATAATATGCCGTATACTGCCTCACCCCTGCCTCCAAATAATGCAACTATACAAGAGCAATTATATCAACAGGAACGTGACCGCATACGTAGGGAATTCTTTGAGACATATGACGTTATGACCGGTGTTCGTATAGCCGCTACTTTGGGTGGTTTCTTTGGTCTTATGGTGTTCTTGATAGTGTGGAAAAGTCGCAGTAGCTCAAATGAAACTTTAAAGGTTTTGAAAGTAAGTTTTTATCGAAAATCATAAAAAAACGTTTATTAAATTTCCTTTATATATGTTCGCAGGATCCAAAAATGGCTGCAGTTGCCGCGGTTTGCATGCAAGAAGAAGAGGAACGCGAAATACAAGAAGCCATGGTTGCTACCGGTATGTCAATATATCCCGATGAATATGATACTATACTCTATAGACGTCAACGAATGCTTTCCCTGGGCAATGTCAGTGCACCGCCTATGCTTAATAGAGGCTTTCGTTTCTCTTCGGTGGGCGGTGGCTATAGCAGTTTGCTGGAACCACCAAGAAGATTTTCCTTTTCTGCCGCTTCGGGTGCATTGAGTATAGGTGGCGGTAGCTATGCCGGCAGTAGAAGGCGTAGTGGTTCGGAAACTTCACGTATATTTAGTAATTACCCTATGGGTAGTAGTTTTGGTACCGATGACTATTTTGTCGAAACGGATGATGAATTGGAAAACGGTGATTATCAGCAGCGAGAGACTACGGTTCATATGGAAGATGTGGGGAAACGTTATAAGCGCACGGATTCGGTTAAGAGTAAACAGGGGTTTCTTGAAGTGCCGTTAATGGTAAGAGTTGTTATGGAGCTTATAGTCTGTTTTTAGGCGGGTAATTCAGAAAGTCTGGAAAAAATTTCATAATTAAAGTTATCGGAATTTAGTTTTCGAATGATTTACATATCTTTAATAGAATAGAGTTTTTTTAATCAATCTACTCTTATCAATCGATACTTTTCATAATCTTTAATATTGCTCTAAAATATTTCCTAAAATTAGTTACTCCGATTCTAAGAATTTTTCAGCGAAAGTTATATTGCTTTCGCTTAAAATCAGAAAGCTTTTACCTCTATTATGGTATTTTTTCCAGACTTTTACTTACAGCTTTTGTTCATATTCATATTAGTTATAGTTTCCTTTCCTTAAGTTCTTTGACTTTATAATTTATTTCTTTTACTCAGGAGTCGTTCTCCCTAACATTTAACGATTTTTTAGCCAGTTTCTTATATTTTCCAACTTGGTTGTCTGATCT
The DNA here is from genome assembly GCF_015586225.1 of Lucilia sericata. Lineage (NCBI taxonomy): Eukaryota > Metazoa > Arthropoda > Insecta > Diptera > Calliphoridae > Lucilia > Lucilia sericata. The sequence continues at coordinate 141,449 of NW_023994840.1, read as the reverse complement.
TAAAATAAAGTTTACCTAATTCAATAATAAAAAAAAAAATATTTCACTTCTTTTTTTAACACTTTTTCTTTGTATCTCTTATACTCTTTCTTTCTCTCTCTCTCTCTCTATCTCTCGTTTTCTTACTACTCTTCTAACTTACTATATCTCACTATATATGTATATCTCTCTCTTTCTTCTTCCGTTCATTTTCTCAAAAAGGATACGAATTTTTTCTAAGTCCAAACAAATTACAAAAACAAAAAAAAAAAACTAGAAAAAGTTTTAAGCTGGTCTTTTAGTCAGTCTTAAACAACCTTAAAGCAAGCCAAACAAAGTCTTTGAATAACCCATCATACATCTCAATCATTGAACACACGGATAATTTGGGATAGTTTTCTTAATCATGGTAGTTTTCATAGACCGTTGCTAAATGTTAAAATAAAGTAATATTATTTATTTAATCCCAATACAAATTTCTCCTCTCCTTAATAAACAGGGTCAAGACTCGCGACGCAGTAGCGCCATAACCTGCTGCAGCACTGATAGTTCTTATTTGGAAAGACGTTCTTCTGCCTTTACGTTGGGTATGTCAAACCTGCCGCCTTCATTACAGCGAAAATGTTCAACAGCTTCACGAGCATCGAGTACCGATATATGGGATTATTATTATCCCGATATACAAGTTATACAGCCCACTCCCAAGCCATCACCTTGCCCCTCCGAACGCAGTATCTACGAACAATTGCTGGCTCAGACACAAACGCCCACACCATCACAGCAGCAGCAAACTCAGGCTTCCAAAACAACGACTACAACTATAGCAATGGAAACATCATTGCGAGGTCTGGCCACGGTAACCACAGCCAGTAAACCAGCCTCCAAACCTATTACATCGCTAACAACAACGGCTTCAGCAACTGCCAATGGTTTGGCGTCATCGAAAGCAGCCGTTACGCCCACAACTTCCAATCAGTTTATACGAAAGCATAGTATAGCATTCTATGATCCAGAAAGTGCTCAGTCTGGTCGCAAACAACAAATTCACTCAATAAGCGCCGACACCGTAGATGTCTATCCCTATAATCAACCGTTGACTGAAAGAGGTATTTATGATGCTTCGAAACCAGCACAATCAGCTCCTCCGGTGGGGGTGCATCATGGCTTCCGTTTTTCGGATTCCCCCACTGAGGAACTGCGTCTTAATGTGAAACGCAAAATTGCGGTAATGGAACTTCCACGCATACCATATCCCGAACAGGATACGCCGCCCAGTTTAGCGGCCTTTGCCTGTGAAAATAACAATAGTTTTCCATATTCAAATTCCGCAGCTGCCAAGGCTGCGGCTAATGCCGCCAATTCGAGTAGCATCAGTATTGATAGCACCCCCTTAAGTATTGATAAGCTCAATGGTAGTGGTAGTTTGGGTACTATTTCTGCCAAGGCTTTATTTAATGCCGATAAGAGAGCCCCTTTGGCATCATTAAGTTCCTTTAAGATTTCATCTTTGGAATATCAAGATTCTGAACTAAGATCTATGGATGAAGATTCGGTATTTCTGGATAGTGTGGCAGATACCGATGAAGATATGCAGCAGTTAAGCAGCGACAGTGAAGAAGCCAGTTTTCCCGAAGAGCAAAATTTGGAAGCTGCAGAGAGTTTGGTAACAGCGACTAAGCAACAGGATATTGTGGAACCCCCTGCCACCGTGACAAGAACCACGAGTGCAACCACATCAAGATATCCCCTGGAAAAACGTTACAGTTTAGAAGTTTCCAATGCCAACACTCCAATAACCACTGATTCGCCCACGGTAGGGGGAATTGTCAGTGGTATACCTATAACTGCCAGTGCGCGTGTACGTAGATCATTGTTACAGCGTCATCGCACCATAAGTGTGTCTTCCAGTGATCGCGTAGCTTTACTGGGTCAGCCTCTAAAAGAATTTTCCTCGAGTATAGCTCAAACATCAAATACGTCATTTGATACCAAACAGCAGACACCTTTGGAAACCCATTTTGGTGCCATCATTTGTACAAACAGTCCTCCAACACATCCCCGGCGAGCGCAACTACTGCAGCAGTACAGCGACCCACAAAGTCTGCCAACAACCACAACTACTACCACAAACACCACAGAGGAGGATACCTGCTCTACCCTCAATACCGAAGTGGGCATGGGCCCTGACAATGTGGCTGATATACGCGATACAATAACAGGCGGCAGCACTGAAACTGTAGCAATGGGTAGTAGCACTACGAGGGGCTCCACTAGCCTTACCCAGCACAGTAGTTTAAATACGGTTGTGAGTTTTGGTCGTTCCAGTCCTTTCGGTGATTCACAGCACGTAAGTATCAAAGATGTCTCACAATTACATTTCCCAAATCATCTTCAACATTATCATCATTTACAGCTGCATCAGAATCGGCTTCACCAACAACAAAAACAACAACATCATCATCAGCATTCTCTGCAAAAACTGCCAATTTCAACATCAACCCAATATGATCCTTGTGCCTCTTCTATTTCCGATTCTTTTATACAAACAAAGGAACCTTTAATAAAAATGCCTTCTTCTCTTAAAAGCCTGATACTACAACATAAACCATCATCAGCTACACAACAACAACATCAACACACTGTTACACCCATAACAATAAGCCGCAGTGCCACAAATCTTACCTATACCGATTCTACACCCCACACACCCGACGATTATTTTGCATTCGAAACACAACATAGTCCTTGTCCTTCGGTAATGCTAGAATTACCCCTCATCCGTCTGCCAACCGAAGATAGTTCGACCGAGAACTCACAAGCATCTGAACATACTAAAGGTGCCGATCAGGAGCTTAGTCGTGGCTGTAAGAATGATCAACCTAGTGATCCTAGTTTACCGGGTTCATCACGTAAATGGTCCAAAGAAACATTATTCTAGCTAACAGTTCTTCTAAGTCTATCATCAACATCATCAGTTTGTTTACTTTCTAATATTGTTCGTCTTCGACATTTGACAGCTTTCATTTTAAAGATCACCACTTTGCATGAGAACATATAAAAAATGAATATTAAATATGGCGGTATAAAGTTACTTTAGATAGATAGAGCTATAGAGGAATTTTAATTTATTTTAAGAATTTTGGGATAGTTTTTCTTTTAAAAATAAAGTTTGGATTAAAAATTTTGTTAGAAATTTAAAATGATATTTAGATGTTTGTATAAACGATCGAAACGATTTACTTTAATTGACTTATTCACAACAATCTACCGAAGTTTTATAGAACAAATTTTGTTAGATCGGTTCTGTTGTTAGATCTTACAACGTTGGCAGTAAAATGTGCGGAAAATTTCTAACAACAATGTCAACATAGAAATGTCAATACAACGTTGCGAAAGAAAAATTGCAAGTTCACACGATTGTTAGACATTTTCTGCACAATTTACTGACAACGTTGTAAGATTTGACAAACGTGTATCACAGCTTTTAGTTTGCTATATATTATAATCATAGATACCGAATTTAAACTTACAATTTAAAGTTTTGTGTTAAAGGGACAGTTTAAACTTGTGTCCTTAACTTACAGTTTAAAATTGTATTTTAAACTCACAGTTTAAACTTGTATCTTAATCTTACAGTTTTAACTTCTGTCTTAAACTAACAGTTTAATGTTTTGTATTAAACTTACAGTTTAAACTTGTGTCTTAAACTTACACTTTAAACTTGTGTCTTAAACTTATACTTTAAACTTGTGTCTTAAACTTACAGTTTAAACTTGTGTCTTAAACTTACACTTTAAACTTGTGTCTTAAACTTACAGTTTAAACTTGTGTCTTAAACTTGTTTCTTAAACTTACAGTTTAAAATTTTGCCTTTAACCTACAGTTTAGACTTGTGTCATAAAATAACAGTTTAAACTTGTGTCCTTAACTTACAGTTAAACTTGTGTCTTAAACTTACAGTTTGAACTTGTGTCTTAAACTTACAGTTTAAACTTATATCTTAAACTGTTTAAACTTGTGTCGTAAACAGTTAAAACTTGTGTATTTAACATACAGTTTAAACATTTGTCATAAACTTTCAGTTAAAACTTGTATCATAAACTTTCAGTTAAAACTTGTATCATAATCTTACAGTTTAAACTTGTGTTTTAAACTTACAGTTTAAACTTGTATCTTAAACTTACAGTTTAACTTGTGTATTTAACATTCAGTTTCACCTTGTATCATAAACTTACAGTTAAAACTTGTATCATAAACTTGCAGTTTAGTCTTGTGTCATAAACTTACAGTTTAAACTTGTGTTTTAAACTTACGCTTTAAACTTGTATCTTAAACTTACAGTTTTAACTTGTATCTTAAACTTACAGTTTAAACAAGTGTCTTTAACTTACAGTTTAAATCTAAGTCATAAACTTACAGTTTAAACTTGTGTTTTAAACTTATAGTTTTAACTTGTCTTTAACTTACAGTTTAAACCTAAGTCATAAACTTACAGTTTAAACTTGTGTCGTAAACTTTTTGTTCAAAATTTGAAGCATAAACTGACACTTTAAACATGAGGTTTAAACAAGTTTAACTAGCAGGTTTAAACATCAATTACAATTAGTTTAATCGTTTAAAAATCAATGTAATACAAGTGTAAATATAAATCATTTGTTAAATTTTGATACACTTCTTACATTACACTCCATTGCCCCCCAAAATAAATAAATTCCTTTACAGCTCTGTTAATCAAAACCAGCAAAATAAATTCATAATTTTCATCATGATAATAAGGGATAAATACATATTTTCTGTGCAATTTAATAAGGAATTTATATATAAATAATATAAAATAATAAATAAATAAAACAATTTAAATAATTAATTTTATATATAAAAAGAGCTTGTTGTTAATTTTTATTATTAAACAATATTATTATAATTATAACAATTACACAATGTGACAAAATTACAAAAAGTGTATTTGCCCTACATGTGATCTAGTGATCTAGTGATCTAGTCTAGTAGTGTAGTTTACAACACCATATTTAGAAATGGATATACCTCGAGAATCGAGAGTTTTTCCGAGGTAGATTAAAAATTCCAAATAGGGTGGAGTGATCTACAACTGTCACATGTTGAGTATTGCTTTGCTGTCACACAGTGTTATTAATTAGTCTATTAATTAGTAATTAGTGAAATTGGAGAATTGAATGCAGTAAAATCAGTCAGTATTTAAATACGAAAAAAGTCCTTTTTGAAAAAAAACCAAATAAAATAAGAAAAAAATTGGAAAAACAAAACATTTAGCCTTTAAGTAAAAAGAACGTTAGTAATTGAAAAAAACTGAAACCAAAGAAGCAGTTAAAATATTTAAACACATTTGGATGTTGTTTTTATTGTTTTAGTATTTAAAAATAATTTTTGAAAAAAAAAAGAAAAACGTTATTTTGCCATGCAAAATTTTAGTTAAAATTTTGGTTTCCTTTTTTATTTAAAAAAAAATTAAATTAAGTTATGGTCTTATTTAATGAATATTTAAAGAAATAATAGTTAGATTTTTCTTTAAATATTTGCTTAATATGACCTTATTTTATAAAATATTAATAAAAACAAATTAAGAAATATATATATTAGTCAAGAGACTGTTTGTTACTCTGTGTTAGATGAAATCTACTTTAAAAAAAAATCGTATTCTTTTACTTTCATAAACATACTTTTATGTGTCTTTACTCTAAGGTTTCTCTTTATACGGTTTCTTAGTTGAACAATAGAAAAATTTTGAATTAAAGATTGTGTATTTGCTGTATTTGGAAAGATTTTTAGAATATCTTCTGCATTTAAATAGTTGAATTACAAACCTATAATCATATTTCCTGAAGACCTACTAAATTTGTAATATTTATCGTATAGTAGAGACAAATAAAAATGAGAGTCGTTACGACTATAAATCATTCTATAGTCGAGATTGTAGTCCAATCTGTATTCGATGCAATAGACCAAAATATAGTCCACACTACATATAGACCAATCTATAGACGACCAATTTATAGTTGAGATTATAGACTATCGAGGCTATATATATTCTATAGTCGATACTTTAGATCAGTCCATAGTCAATAATTTATACCAATCTATAGTTGAGACTATATATTATATAGTTGAAACTATAGAATAGTCTATAGCCGTGTTTTAGAATAGTCTAATTTCGAAACTATTATCGATACTAGAATAGTCTATAGTTTTGTCCATAGAATAGTCTATAGTCGTTACTATAGAATAATTTATAGTCGTTACTATAGAATAGTCTATAGTCGTAGTTGTGACTATAAAATAGTCTATAGTCGTGACCATATAATGGTCTATAGTCGTGACTATACAATAGTCTATAGTCGTGAATATACAATAGTCTATAGTCGTTACTATAGAATAGTTTATAGTCGTTTTATAGAATAGTCTATAGTCGTGACTATAGAATAGTCTATAGTCATGACTATAGAATAGTCTATAGTTGTGACCAAAGAATAGACTATAGTTCTGACTAAAGAATAATCTATAGTTGTGACTATAGAATAGTATTTAGTTGTGACTATAAAATAGTCTATAGTCGTAACTTTAGAATAGTCTATAGTCGTGTCTATAGAATAGTCTAAGCCGTGTTTTAGAATAGTCTATAGTAGAAGCTATAGTCGATACTATAGACCAATCTATAGTCGATACTATACACAGATCTATAGAAGACTATGGAATACTCTATAGAATAGAGTAGTTCTTAGTTGTGGCAATGGAATAGTCTATAATCATTACTATAGAACTGCTTATAGGCGTTACTATAGAATATTCTATATCGTGACTATAGAATAGTCTATAGTCGTGACTATAGAATAATATATAGTTGTGACTATAAAATAGTCTATAGTCGTAACTATAGAATAGTTTATAGTCGCGACTATAGAATAGTCTATAGTGGTGACTAAAAAATAGTCTATAGTTGTGACTATAGAATAGTCTATAGTCGTTTCTACAGAATAGTCTATAGTCGTGAGTATAGAATAGTCTATAGTCGTGACTCTAGAATAGTCTATAGTTGTGACTATAGAATAGTCTATAGTCGTTTCTATAGAATAGTCTATAGTCGTGACTCTAGAATAGTCTATAGTCGTGACTCTAGAATAGTCTATAGTTGTAACTATAGAATAGTATATTGTCATTTCTATAGAATAGTCTATAGTCGTGAGTATAGAATAGTCTATAGTCGTGACTATAGAATGGCCTATAGTTGTGACTATACAATAGAATAGAATAGTGTATAGAATAGTCTACTGTATAGTCTATAGATGAGACTAGTCTAGTCGTAACTATAGACCAGTATAATGTCGATACTATTGACCATTCTCTAGTCGAACCTATAGTCTGTAGTCGATACTTTAGGGCAGATTATAAACGAGATATAGACTAGTTTACAGATGAGTCCTTAGACGTGACTACTCTCCAGCCTATAGTCAAAAGTATAGACAAATCCGATACTATAGACTACAGATCAGTGTATAGTCGAGACTATAGTCTCCAGTTGACGGAATTCGGAAAACAAATTACTCCTTTTGGAAAATCAACGAAGCTAAAATTCAATCTCACCAGACAGCATTTATACGATCTTTCTTCGCAATTTTCTAATTGTTTGCCACATACCACACATACATACATACATATGTACTTTAGGTTCAAACGAAATTTTTCATAAAAAAAATTAAATCAAAATACCAAAATTTATAGAACATTTCAAATCTACTGCAACTCATATACCTGATTAAATAAAACATGAAAAAGCACTTTCTAATATTTAAAGAAAAATACTGGAAAATGTAATACAAACAACAAAAATGCACCAATAATATCAAAAATAAATAAACAACAGAAAACTAATGTAGAAATGTAAACAAAAAAAAAATAATAATATTTTCATACCACTTCATACAAAAAAAATAAATAAATAATAGAAATATTTTTTAGAAACTAAGAGCCAACAAGAGTAGTATGAATAAATAAAAATAATAATTATAATAAAACCAAAAAAATAATAATAATTTCCTAAAATCATCCCACCTATCAAGCATCTATTTTTCTACTTAATAAAAAGAAAATTAATCAAAAAATCTGTAATACATAAAAAAAGAAAATAAATAGGAACTTATTTTTTAAATAAATGAATAAATAAAAAAATTAACCTGAATAGTCTGTTTCATCTCTAGAATAAAATGCAAGGAAATATTAATTTGTAATAAATAATATAACAAAAATACATAAATACATATTACTACTATTTTGTACCAAATTTGACAACCAAATGAGAATTACAATACAAGCAGAAAATTCTTTTAAAAAGAAATGAAGTAAAGTTTTGAACAAAAAAAAAGAAAGCTTTTAAAAATAAAGCTTTTTTGAAAGAGTTTTCATTGAGAATTATACAATAATTTACAGCTCAAATTTTCAAATAATAACTTTTAAGCTTAATTTTTCTAAAAGTTTTCTTTTTAAGAAACTACAAACTGCTGCACTAAAGCTTGTCTGCTATTATAACTGTAAACAAAATTACAAAAATAATAAAAAAAGAAAGCTTTTAAAAATAAAGCTGTTTTTGAAAGAGTTTTCATTGAGAATTATACAATAATTTAAAGCTCAAATTTTCAAATAATAACTTTTAAGCTTAATTTTTGTAAAAGTTTTCTTTTTAAGAAACTACAAACAGCTGCACTAAAGCTTGTCTGCTATTATAACTGTAGACAAAATTACAAAAATAATAAATTTTGTTTTAGGAAATAAATCAAAAACTATAATTAATATAAAAAATATAAATACAATTTGTTAAATATTAATTTTGTTTTTATATTATTTTCTTTTTAAATAAAAAAAATGCTGAATGAAGATCGTAAACATAATTATTAGTTACTTATAAAATAAATTAATATTAAAAATAAATATAAAACAAACAAAAAATGTTGTAGTCCCATATTTAAGAATTGTTCAATGATTAGAATCTATAAATAAACAACAAAACCAAAATAAAGAAAAGTTATTTATTAAAAAATAAACAAAAACTAAAAAAATAATAATAAAATGTAGTGGAACCAATTGTTTGATAAAAAAAAGTAATATTAATGTTAAAAATATATAGAATTTAAGTTATATGGTGAGAAAATCAAATCAACAAATATAAATTCTGTATTATTCGAAAAATTTTCCAAATTTAAGAAGAATTTATAAGAAAATTTCAATTTGCAATACAAAACTGAATACAATTTAAGAAACATTTTTATTATAAACGAATCGTGTTTAATTTTATAATATTTTACGCCATCTTTCTTTTCATATCAACATCTTTTCTTTTACACTTATACCATTTTCTTATGTAAAATTTATAATTCTGATATTTTAGGCAAACCATCAAAAGTCGAGAATAAAGATCACACTATCTACACCAATCTATAGTTGAAAATATATAACCAATCTATTCCTTCACATCTGAAGATTTTTTAAATCTCTAAATTTATAATTTATTTCCGATTTCGATTTCGTTAACAACTAATTTTTGTTGTTATTTAAAACGAATCGTAATCTTTATAACAGTTTCTTTCTAAAAACGCTAACATGTTTAAAATCGTTTAAAAGTTGTGACAGTTATTACTATACTCTCTGACCTTTAACTTATATGGACCATAAACACAACAGAAATTACTAATTTTGAGAAAATAATTCATTTTAGACTTGTACATAGATAAGTCAATAGACCAATCCATCGGTTATTCAATAGTCTAGACTATAGACTTTCCAATATACCAGTATATACATATACTCGCCTATAGATAAGGCCATAGAATAGCCAATAAACTAGCCCATGGACTTGCCTACTCCATTAGTCATTAAGCAAGTCAATAGATCAACATGTCAGTAGACTCGTGTATAGAGTGAATTAGTCAATAGATTAACAATAGAATAGTCCATAGACTATCCAATAGACTAGTTCATTAGTCTATAGACTAAACAATTGACTAGTCTCTAAACTAAAGAAAAGGCCATTCTATAGACTAAACAATAGTCCTCAGACTAGCCAATAAGCTATCAATAAGCAAGTTCATATATTAGTCTATAAAATAGTCAATAAACTTGCCAAAAGACTAGTATATAGAATAGTCAATTCACTAGTCCATGGATTAGTCAACAGATCACACAATAGAATATTCCATAGACTAGTTTATTGACTATCCAATAAACAAGTTCATAGATTAGTCTATAGACTTAACAATAGACTAGTCTATAGAGCAATAAACTATATGTATATACTAAACAATAGACTAGTCTATGGACTAGCTAATATATTAGTCTATATACTAGCGCCAAAAGACCAGTATTTAGACTAAGCAATAGACTAGACCATAGACTTTGAAAATTTCCGAAAAGTAAGAATAACTTTGATAACAAGATCTTTTAAAACTTTTGACATTTGCATGGGACCTTAGATAAATAGACAGCGAAATTTTTAACAACTCGTTTAATTTCTAAGGGCCAATCTTTAGGTGAAAGATTAGCGATTAAATTAAAATTAATCCTCGAAAGATGTTTTTGAGTACTCAATTAGTTAATTTTTTAATCTTAAGCACGAAATGCAAAAGTATAAACAGCTGATGCAAAAAAATTAACAAAATTTTTATAAATATAAACATTAAAATACTTTATTTATTGATTAGTATAAATTATGGACACTCCCAAATACATTTTTTGTTTTTAATTTAAGTTTTCATTAATTTTCATGTTAAATTTACAATTGTCTTCTTCTTTTTATAAAATATGCATTGTTTTGATAACAAACAGTGAAGTTTTCTGTTATTTTGTATGGCAACACTGCGAAGTTTAATCTTGTACTCAAAAACATCAAAGGGGATTAACATAAGATTAAATTTATTTTTAGATTAACTAATCTGATTATTAATTGGCATTTGATTACCATCTCAAAAACTCGCTCTAAAGGATTCTCAACTTGTTTCACTTTTTCGAAAGTTCAAATTTAAAATTTTGCCAATAATTAAGCAATTCGTATCTTTAAAACTATTTTTTTTTTCAATATTTCCATAACATTTCTCTGTTAAAAACTGAAATCATTCTATTAACTCTTAAAACATGGTGTAAAATTTTATAACAAAACTATAATTTATTAAATTATTTATTTATTAAAAATAAAACAAATTAAATTCGTAAAATAATATGATTGATGCTACAGTATTAAGGAAAATCAGTTAAGGCATTTATGATATAGTTTAACAAAATAAATTTAATAAAAAAATTAAAAAAAAAATCATTGTTATCTCAATAATAAGAAAGTTAAAAACAAAATAAAGCAAAAAACAAACACCATTAAATTAATTTAATTACATACATATGTATTTGTATTATAATTTCAATAATTTAAATAATATTTTCATTATTTATAATTTTTCTTTAAACATTAAAGAATTAAAAAAAAACTAAACATAAGCATTACGAAATAGTTTTAAACAAAATAAAAGAAAATAATTATTATAATTTAAGTAAAATTAAAAATAATTAATAAAAAACATATATTAACAACTAACAATATAATTATTATTAGTTGAATGGGTATCAAAAAAAAACACAAACAAAAAATAAGAGAAAAACAACAAATAAATAAAATTCGTTTAAGTTAAATAAAACAGAAAATAAAAAAACATATATGAGTAAAATTTTAGTTAAATGTTATTTAAAACAGAAGAAAACAAACAAATTCGAAAAAAAACAAAATAATATTAACAAAAAACAAAAGGAAAACCATTAATGTAAATGTTAGCAACAATTTAATAAAGAAAATCAGTAAATAATATTAAAAAAATCATTAAAAATTTGTTTTATTAGATGCGAAACGCCATAATAAAGGAAACTAATGTTTCATTAAATGGAACTATCGATACTACCCATTGAGGCGTATGTTGTTCAAATTAAACATAAATTTTACAGTAACACATGCTTTCTAGGCGAATTTGTATAAATGCTTCTCTGAAACCGACCCGCAACTCTATAATGGACCTAAAATATCTAAATATATTCTGTAAATTGAAAAACAAAACAATCTTTTCAAAATTTTTATTTACCAAATATTAAAAAGAAGAACTTAAATATCTTACATACTAATAGTACTCCTTAACATCTATCCTTAGGTGAAACCACCAAACCGCGACCTTTACGGGCGCCCGATATACTGTTTCTACAATATCAATCATTTCTTGTTTATCCTCAAGAGGCCAATTGATTTTATTATTACCCGTACTATCGATACTACCCATTGAGGCGTATGTTGTTCAAATTAAACATAAATTTTACAATAACACATCCTTTCTAGGCGAATTTGCATAAATGCTTCCCTGGAACCGACCCGCAATTCTATAATAGACCTAAAATATCTAAATATATTCCGTAAATTGAAAAACAAAACAATCTTTTCAAAATTTTTATATTTTTATTTACCAAATATTTAAAAAAAAGAACTTAAAATATCTTACATACTAATAGTACTCCTTAATATCTATACTTCGTTGAATAGTCCTTAGGTGATACCACCAAACCGCGACCTTTACGGGCGCCCCGATATACTGTTTCTACAATATCAATCATTTCCTGTTTATCCTCAAGAGGCCAATTGATTTTGTTATTATTACCAGTACCCAAATCAATCATAATATGTTTGTTACGAAAGAAAAACATTACCGTACAGGGATCATACAATTCGTACATTTTATTGAAATCAGGAACTTCGGTTATGTCCACCAAATAAATGACAGCGAAATTTTTCACTTTCTCCGCAATACTATACAAGACCTCATCCATTTTCATACAGGCCGGGTCCCAATCGTGGCCAAAACGTATGACCTATAAGCAAAATAACAGTAATTGTAAAAATATTTAAGGCCTAAAAGCAATATTTACTTACCACTACGCGGTCTTCCTCAGATAAAATGGCCTGATCCACTTGCCAGCCATTGTGTAAATGTGGTAACATATAAGACATGTTGCTGGTTTATTTAAGTCCACTTTTCTTTTTAACGTAATTAATTTTAAAGGTATTTTATTTAAATTTAAGTTTATTTTCTAAAATTTCTGCTTAAATTTCTAGAAAACGTTTAACAACACAGCTGTTGCCAGAGCCCTGCGCCGACAAATATTAACGACGGCTGAAACTAAAAATATTTGTGGCGGCTTAAAATCGACTTTTATTCAGTTATTTTTATATTTTCAACGAATCCGAGAGATTAAAAAGTGGTATTTTAAATACAAATATTTAAATTGTCTACTAGAGTAGGAAATTTTTGTATTCGTAATACTATTTTATTTAATTATCTCGTTATACAACTCATTTTCACGAGATTTACTTATAAACTAACGGTTCACAATAATAAGAATACACAATTTTTGTAATATTCTGCTAAAAATTCAATATTTAGTAACTTTTCGTATTGTTGGTAAACAAATTTTGACAGTTTGGTATTTCGAACAAAAACAAATTGGCTGTGTTTTTTGTAGACGTTCTTGTACAACGCAACTCGTGTCGCAACTTTATTAATTTATTTTAGTTAGAACTATAATAAATTTCAATTACCCATGTCTGGTTTCTATATTGATATTAATTCCTAATTGTAATTCCCCTACGGTGCTTTTTAAAAATGACAACTCTGGCCACACTGGCCAAAAACCGCTTATTGAAATGTCAAAATTCTTTTGATTCTTTTTGGTGGAACAACACGTTGCACTTTTTGTTACAAGATTATTTAAATTTTTAGCGAAAATTTAAACAATTCTAAATAAATTGTTTCAAAAAATAGCAAGTGCGCAGCTACAACAACAGTATGGTAAGTGCAGGCAAACAATTTATAAGCTGTGGGTAATTTTACACAAATATTTTGATTCATTCACAAGAAATATTTTTGCAAAGAAGTGTGGTTGAGTGTTTGTCGTCATGATTTTCTCCAGAAAACATACCCTCAGTTTTGCTGATGTAATTTACAAAGAATATTATAAGTGAAAAGTAAACATTTAACTTTCTCTGCTTACAGGCTAATGTGGAGCGTAAAGGCACCTTTAAGGTGGAATATTTACAGAAGATCGAACAGCAAGTGCAACAACGTTGGGAACAAGAACATCTACACGAAATCGATGCCCCCGCGGAGCCCAAAAAATCTCAAGATGAGAAATTTTTCGTTACCTTTCCTTATCCCTATATGAATGGCCGCTTGCATTTGGGTCATACATTCTCATTGTCAAAGGCTGAATTTGCTATACGCTATCACCGTTCCAAGGGTAAACGTGTTTTGTGGCCTTTTGGTTTCCATTGTACCGGCATGCCTATTAAGGCTTGCGCTGATAAATTGAAACGTGAAATGGAAGATTTTGGTTATCCACCACAATTTCCAGCTGTCACTGCAGAGGTTGCTCCTGTCGAAACTTCCGATGTGCCCAAGGATAAATCGAAGGGTAAGAAGAGTAAGGCTGTTGCTAAGACTGGTTCGGCTAAATATCAATGGCAAATTATGCAAAGTTTGGGTTTACAAGATGAGGAAATTAAACAATTCGCCGATGCTGAGCATTGGCTAAATTATTTCCCTCCCTTGGCTGTAAAGGATTTGAAGAGAATTGGTATACATGTAAGTATTAAGTTAGTTATTTGATATTTGATTGAAATATTTGTTTTGGTGGGTTTATTATGTGCATTTAGGGATTTTTTTTTAGTGTGAAATTGTTGTTAAAAATTTGTTAAATACATCTTTATCGAACTTTTTTTTTTATTAATCGTTTCTAAAGTAAATGTGTTTTTCATCTCCATGTTGATGAGTCATTTATTGGATACTTATCAGAAATATATAGTTTTAAAACAAAAGCGTCTCAGAACTGTTTAAACCTGAGTTATTGAAAATTAAAATCCGATTCATAATCTAAAACGATAACATTTCATTTTTTCATTAATTTTCACTCTCCATCTAATTAGCATAGTAGTATATTTATGATTATTACCAGAGGCACTTATATTTGTCAAAAGAATCAGTATACAACTACGACTCTATTGGGCCTGTTCTGTGCTTCCTTACCAGTGCCTCTGGTAGAAATCGAATCTACAGACAATAACATTAACTACTAATTATGATTATTATTATAGGTTGATTGGCGTAGAACTTTCATAACCACTGATGTGAATCCCTTCTACGACTCCTTTGTACGCTGGCAATTTATGCACTTGAAAAATCGTGGCAAAGTTATGTATGGCAAACGTTACACCATTTATTCGCCCAAGGATGGTCAACCCTGTATGGATCATGATCGTTCCACGGGAGAAGGTGTAGGACCTCAAGAATATACTTTAATTAAAATGAAAGTTTTGGAAAAACCCGCTAAATTAAGGTAAATTAAAAAAAAACAATTCTATTTTAATGTGCAAGTTTTACATGGATAACTCTTTTAGTGCCATCAAAGAACCGGTATATTTGGTAGCTGCCACCTTAAGACCTGAGACCATGTATGGCCAAACTAACTGTTGGTTGCATCCCGATATTAAGTATATTGCTTGGCAAACTACACGAAACAATGAAGTTTGGATCAGCACTAGACGTGCTGCTAGAAATATGTCCTATCAAGGTTTCACCGCCGAAGAGGGTAAAATTGTTGAATTGGCCGAATTAACGGGACAAGATCTTATGGGTACACCTTTGTCTTCACCTTTAACCTCACACAAAATCATTTACACTTTGCCCATGTTGTCCATTAAGGAGGATAAAGGTACTGGTGTTGTGACCTCAGTACCATCTGATTCTCCCGATGATTATGCTGCCTTAATGGATTTGCAAAAGAAGGAAGCTTTTAGACAAAAGTACGGACTCACTGATGAAATGGTTTTGCCCTACGAACCCATTTCCATTATTGAGGTACCCACTTTGGGCAACATGTGTGCCAAATATGCCTACGAATTGTTGAAAATTCAATCTCAAAACGACAAAGACAAATTGGTTGAAGCCAAGGAATTGTGCTACCTTAAAGGATTCTATGATGGTGTCATGTTGGTGGGTGAGCACAAGGGTAAAAAGGTACAGGATGTCAAGAAAGACTTGCAGAAACAATTGGTTGACTCTAAGGAAGCAGACATTTACTATGAACCCGAAAAGACCATTATTTCTCGTTCTGGTGATCAATGTGTGGTGGCCTTGTGCAACCAATGGTATTTGAACTATGGCGAAGCAGAATGGCAAGCACAGGCTTTCAAGATTTTAGAAAAAATGGAAACATTCCATGATGAAGCCCGCAATAATTTCGAACATTGTTTGAATTGGCTGCATGAATATGCCTGTTCGCGTACTTATGGTTTGGGTACCAAACTACCTTGGGATGAACAATGGCTTATAGAATCCTTGTCCGACTCTACCATTTACATGGCTTTCTACACCGTTGTTCACTTGTTGCAAGGTGGTTCTTTCCGTGGTGAAAAACCCAGTCCTTTGGGCATTAAAGCCGAGGATATGACTCCCGAAGTTTGGGATTATGTATTCTTTAAGGAAACTCCTTATCCCAAAACAACAAAGGTGCCACAAGCTACTTTGGATGTTTTGAGAAGAGAATTCGAATATTGGTATCCCATGGATTTGAGAGTGTCAGGAAAGGATTTGATACAAAATCATTTAACATTCTCCATCTACAATCATGCTGCCATATGGCCCAATGATGAAACCAAATGGCCCAAGGGCATGCGTGTAAATGGTCATTTACTTTTGAATTCCTCAAAAATGTCCAAGTCTGATGGTAATTTCCTGACACTACATGAAGCCGTCGACAAATTCTCTGCCGATGGTATGCGTTTGTGTTTGGCTGATGCTGGTGACAGTGTAGAGGATGCTAATTTTGTGGAAAGTACCGCTGATGCTGGTATTCTTCGACTGTACACCTTTAATGAATGGGTTAAGGAGATGTTGGCTGCCCGCCCTGCTATGCGCAAGGGCCCTCACCATACCTTCAACGATAAGGTCTTCATTAGTGAAATGAATTTGAAAACCAAACAAACAGATGAACACTACAAGAAAATGTTATTCAAAGAGGCTTTGCGTACTGGTTTCTATGAACTCCAGCTGACCAGAGATAAATACCGTGAATTGTGCGGTACTCATGGCATGCACGAGGAATTGGTATTCGAATTCATACGCCGTCAAGCTTTACTCATTGCTCCCATCTGTCCTCATGTGGCTGAACATGTTTGGGGTTTGTTGGGCAACAAACAATCCATACTCCACGCCCAATGGCCAGAGGTGGGTGACATCAATGAAATTGATATTATGTGCTCGGAATATTTAATGGAGGCTGCTCATTCCTTCCGTTTGAATTTGAAAAATCTTTTGCAAGTCAAGGGTAAAGGTGGCAAGGAAAAGGCTGTCGATCCCACTTCCGTTAAACCCAATAGAGCCTTAGTGTGGGTGGCCAAAACATATCCTCCTTGGCAATGTTGTGTTCTTGACACCATGAGAGAATTGTACACTCCCACTGGTTCACTGCCTGACAATAAGGTCATTGCTGCCACTTTGCAAAAGAAGGAGGAATTGAAAAAGTTCATGAAACGTGTTATGCCCTTCGCCCAAATGATACGTGAAAAGGTGGAAAGTGGTAAAGGTTTAGCTGCCATGGCTGTTAATCTTGAATTTGATGAACGTCAAGTTTTGCTTGACAACTTGGAGTATTTGAAGAATACTTTAGATTTAGAGGCTTTGGAGGTGAAATACACCGATGATCCTTCGGCACCCGAAAAGACAAGAGAAGAAGTAAGACCTGGCAGTCCCTTCATTGCTTTCACCGTTGCTCCTCATGTTCCCGTTACATTTACCAATCCCATTGAGAGATCTAGCCTGTTTCAAGTCAACACTGTTGTCTCCGAAGGTGAAACGGTTAAAACGTTGCGTGAAAAATTAGGCAAAATTTTGGGTTTCAAAGGTAAATATTGCTTTCATCTTTATTTTATTTTCATTTATGTTATTTATGTTTATTAAACTTTTCAGCTGATTTGTCCACTCTACAAATCTGGCGTTATGAAGATCCCGTTTTGGGACCCCGTCAATTGCCCGAATTCCAAGACTACAAAAAGGGCAAAACTCCATTGACCGATGGCTCTTTGTTATTGGATATGGAAAAACAGCAAGTTACTTTGGTGGAAGAGAATGGTACCTCAATACCTGTAGGACGTAATTTTATCTATGTTGTGGAGTAATTTAAAGTATTTTTGTAATATTTTCTTTTAATTTTTCTCTTTTCTTTGTTTTCTTTAATTTTTCTTTTTATTTTTCATTTGCTCTTGAGTTTTTTATTTATGAAATAAATCTACATTATGCGAAGCATAATTATAAAGCTTATAAAAGTGTTTTAATTTAATCTGTTTTGTGTATTTACAAATCATTCAGAGAAATTTGTTTTTGATCAGTCTACTAGTTATAGATCCCTTACAAGAGCTAATTCCGAAAATCACTTAATCGCAAATAACTCATAAATAAACAACAGTATCAGAACATAATAAAGTCCACTTCCGAAAATAGGTTCTAA
The DNA here is from genome assembly GCF_015586225.1 of Lucilia sericata. Classification (NCBI taxonomy): domain Eukaryota; kingdom Metazoa; phylum Arthropoda; class Insecta; order Diptera; family Calliphoridae; genus Lucilia; species Lucilia sericata. Next base: position 122,867 of record NW_023994840.1, on the reverse strand, counting down.
TTCAATCGAAACGACGTGTTTTTATACCCTACACCACTTTAGTGGGGAGGGTATATTGGATTTGTGCTGATGTTTGTAACATACAAAAATATTCGTCCTAGACCCACCTTAAAGTATACCAATCGGCTTAGAATCGTTTTCTGAGTCGATTAAGCTATGTCCGTCCGTCCGTCTGGCTGGCTGGCTGTCCATGTAAACCTTGTGCGCAAGGTACAGGTCGCAATTTTCAAGACAATTGGATGAAATTTGGCACGCACGTTTTATTTGACCCAAGGACGAAGCCTATTGGAAATGGTTAAAATGGGTCCATTATTTCACCTAGCCCCCATAGAACAGAACCCCCCGAAAAGGGGTTCTGAGCTCATAATTATGCTAAATATACAGATATATCGATAAAATACGGCACAACTAATTTTTATTGAAGTCTTGATGACCCTGCCAAATTTCATAAAGATCGGGCCCCATTTGACCCTAGCTCCCAAAGTCCCCTTCAGAAAATTACTTCAATGTCCCAAATTAACTTATAAACACAAATATCGCGATGAAATTCAGCACAATAAAATATTATGTAAATATAAATATATTGAAAAAATTTTACCGGGCTCGGTCCATATTTGCGCCTAGCCCCCATATAAAGCCTCTTTCAGAAAATTAGTTTTTCATCCATAAATTGCTTAAATGTATCGGAACAAGGGAATATTGAAGATAAATATGAAAAATAAATCACATTTAATATTCATAACTGGTGTAGGGTATCATATGGTCGGCCACGCCCGACTATACTTTCTTACTTGTTTTTCTTTCTATATGTATTACAGACAATTTTAACAATTCTACCAGTTAAAGTACCAAAAGGATTCATCATATATCATCCTCATTCAATCGGGACCAAGTATGTTAAAATTCTTGTAAATTCTGATTTTGTGAAAGTACTATTCATTTGTACAAAAAGTACGTCAAAAAATGTACCAAATTATTAGCCTAAATTAGGTCCTTAGTAGAGTCTGATTTGTAAAAAGCTTACAATTTGTAATCAAAATTGACTCAATGAGTTTGAATATATTTTATACTTTTGGTACTTTTTCTCTCCGTAGCGAATATTTTCTAAAAAAGTACCTATAACAATAAATCTTCGAATTTCCTAAAAGTACCAAACTTATATTTGTAATTCCCGGGATTTGCTATTGCGGAAATTCCAGTGAATAACACTACTTGAGAAGCTAATGTATGATATAGGTTTAAAATAGTTTGTTATTAACTTTTGCTTGTTTTGAAGTTGTTTGTTTCTAATTGGAATGCAAGCACATTTTTAAAATTGTTGCAATTTTTTAATGTAAATAGTTTTTGTCAATATATTGTTCGTAATTCTTAAAATATTTTGGGTGATTCATTTCTTCATCATCATTACTATCAATTCACCGATGAAACGACATTTCACTAATATGTAACCACGTGGTTAAGTCCAACTTGTATGTATTGAGTCATTTGTAGTATGATATTAATATTAACATCAGGGAGATTTTCGGAAAATTGACTTTAATAGACATTTGTGTCAATTATGGACCGAACTCAACATAATTCTAGAGGATCCTTTATTTCTTATAACAAATCATTTTTGTCGACTTTTCTCTTAATATTTACCACGACTGTTAAATGTTTTTTTGGTAATAAACTGCGTTATCTATCTATATGAAATATCAGAGATTTTGGTTCTTATAAAACTTGTTTAAGTCGGTATTTGTAAGCCACTTATGAACAATAAAATCGTGGGACCTCATATGGGGCTAGGGTCAAATAATCTATTAATATAGTATATTTTTTGCTAGATCGTCTTAGAATATATATTTTTATAAGTCTATGTTCGATATTTCGATGTGTTACAAAAGAAATGTATATCCACACAGAATTCGTAGTGATTGGGTTAGGTTTGATGTGTCCACTCAGATCCCGTTTGTCCACTCAGAATACGTACCATCATATTAACCTCAGACTTGCTCATTTTGAGGAGGCTTCTCGTTAGGTTCGTCCCATAGGATTTTTGTGTTTCTAACCCACGTTTCATTAAGTATTCCAAAATACCTTATGGGTTTCGTTTCGTCGAATGGTTTTACGTTCATCAGCTCAACTACCTTACCTCTAGGAGAGTATTTGGTTAGTGCTTTCTTACAATCTAATACAGTCTTATATTTTACATTATCATCTGATATCATCCTAATTTCCTTCTGGCTGTCGGTAAATATGTAAAGGCCTGCGGGAGCCATATTTATTCTAATTTAATTTACGCATTGCTCGGACTTCTACCTGGAAGCTAATATTGTGATTATGTAAACATTGGTATATTTCTATTTCTGGGTCTTCAATATAGAATCCCAGGCCCACTTTGTTCTCCAATTTGAGCCATCCGTGCAGCAACGGATTCCCACATGTATTTCCTCTAATGTTCCGCTTAACCAAGACATTTTATCCGGGATCAGTGTTCCAAAGGCACGTCGGATGATTTTGTATAGTCTTCTAATGTGTCCAGTATACATTTATGAGGTGTCCTATAACCGCCAGTTCGCCTAAAGTTATGAGCCGTTCGGCTGTAAGTGCAGCGTTTTTAAAGCCTTGGTTGACCACTTATACCCATGCACCATGTATACATGAGTAAAGAGCACAAAATGTCACCGTGTCACAAAAATGGTGACCGTGAAATACCATTTTCCTCATAGTTATATCGTACATCATTCAGCTTATCCACATGTTCCTTAGCATATAGTTGATCCAGTTACGGAGCACCTGGTCAACATGAAACTAGTCTAAGGATTGTATAATAGTATCAGTTAGGATCATTGAATCCTCCTTAGGAGATACAGTAATCTCTATAAAAGCTTTAAGAGGTACTCCACAAGGGGGAGTACTATCACCACTCTTATGGAACATGGCCATAAATGATAATCTCTCTTGGCTATAAAACAGTCGCCTATGCTGATGACGTCGCGGTAGCGGTATCAGGCGATCATCTTGAAACCATATCCCAAAGGCTAGAACAAGCACTAAAGATCATTAGCTCGTGGAGTGTCGAATGTGGTCTTAGTGTAAATCCTAGTAAAACGGAACTTGTACTATTCTCTAGCAAATACAAGATTCCTTTATTTCCTCTTCCTTGCCTAAACGGCGAAGTATTAAAACTCTCGGACAGCGCTAAATATCTGGGCGTTATCCTTGATAAGAAGCTATCTTGGAGTACAAACGTACTTTCTAGGGCATCTAAAGCCATTACGGCACTATATGTTTGTAGGAAGGCCATAGGAACATGCTGGGGCATAAATCCAATGAATGTTCACTGGCTCTTTGAGGCAGTTATTAAACCTATTATGCTATATGGGGTTGTTGTCTGGTGGCAGGCGCTTGAAAAGGCTTCACTCAGACAACAACTGGAAAAAGTAATGAGATCAACTGCGCTTCTTATCACAGGCGCTCTCAGAACAACTCCTTCGAAGGCGCTGTTCACTATGCTCAACTGGCTCTCGGTCGATCTCCTTGCAAGGAAATTGGCTATGTCAACTGCGGCCAGATTGAGTGTAACTGGCAAGTGGAAACAATGCTCCATAGGCCATGCTAGGATCATAGATCTTATACCGAATAATCAGTACATTGTTGATTATTGTATTCCGGTACCGTCTCTAGTGAGAAAGTTCCAATATTATATCTCTTCGGAGTCTGAAGAATCTCTCCTTCCGCCAAATAATTGCTTCCGAGTGTATACAGACGGATCCAAGACGACGAAAAGAGTTGGTGGTGGCATTTTCATTGAGGAATTTGGAACGAAAATCTCCTTCCGACTTAATGATGAATGTAGTATCCTTCAGGCTGAAATATCGGCGATAAGGAGGGCGGTAAATTGGCTAAGGTACTATCGGATATCTAACAGGGATATCAGAATTTATACTGATAGTCAAGCTGCTATTAAATCCCTAACTGGTGTGTTCTCCACATCCAAAATTGTCCATGAATGCCGGACGTCTCTCAATGAGATGGCGAGGCATTCGAACATCACCCTAATTTGGGTAAAGGGACATGGGATTTCGTATGGCAACGGTATTGCTGACACCTTGGCAAGAGCTGGCACTATGCTTAGCAGAATGGATATAGATCAGTTCTGCGGTATACCACTACTTGCAATTAAGAGGCAAATCAGTGAAAAATGCCTCTGCATTGCTCGCGACAAATGGTCGCGTGAACACACGTGCTCAACATGTAGAGTACTGTGGCCACAAATGGATCCTCAAAGGTCTAAATATCTTCTTGAACTCCAAAGACCGCAGTTAAGTAGGCTGATATCGATAATCACTGGCCACTGTAAATTTGGGAACCATGCCAGACGCATTGGTCTCCCGTTCAACGATTACTGTAGGAGTTGTCAAAACGAGGATGAAGAAGAGACTATTACTCATCTTCTCTGCGATTGTCCTGCTTTGGCGGAGGCCCGTTTTCAGACGCTTGGATCGACCTATTTTGGTGATCTAACCGAATTGTCAAACATTCAATTAGAACGTCTTCTAGAGTTCATTAATTTGTCAAAATGGGTGTGAATCCTATTACTCACACTACTCATCCACGGCAGCTGCCCTGGCTTTCTCATTTCTCATCATCTCCTTCTCTTTGCAACTGTCTCTGTTCTTTCACTCTCCCCTATTTCTCCCTCTCTTCTCTTTTCTTTTTCTTACAGGTATTTTTACAAAGGGATCAACATGGACCCAAGTAAAGCCGAAATTGGCTACCTGTGAAAACCTAACCTATCAGTGTGCTCGGTATTGAAGGCGCCTTCAATGCATACCGCCAGTGTATATAGTTTTCTTTTTAGGTTCTTAGGAACAATTCTAGAACCAGCTTTTTTAAGAGATTTTTGTTTGAATTATACAGGCCAACAAATATTAAGTTAAGATATCTCGAAGAAGGAAGATGGGATGGGACAGATAACACTTTCAGATGACATAACAGATTTTTATCAATAAAGGTGTCTTCTTATAACGACACAAATATAGCTAAAAAAGAGGATTTTTCAGTTTTAGAACACTATATATTATATAACTGATTTGATAGATATATTATGAGACCATATTCGGATTAAGCGATGCTCAATCCTTTGGTCTATGGGTTAAAAATTTGATGGCCTGTATTATATTTATTCAAAGCACGTCGAAAAAAGCTTTCTGAAAATGAGGTTAGAATGATGGGCATTCTAACTTGGACGAGTGGGGTCGGATGAATGTAGAGTATGTGAAGAGTGCAGTGTCCTATTGAGTAGTATATAAAAATGAAAGTTCCATTCAAAATATATCAAGTAATTACGGATGTATACAACTAAATTTAATCGTTTCCCATAAAATTCTATTAAAAATAAATATTAAGTTTAAATTACAGAAATATTTAATCTCGAGAGGAAATAGATTAAAAGTTAATAACAACTTCCCCTTTTCCAAACGGAACATTATAATTAGTTTAAAATTCTTGAGCCCCTATTTCAAGTGCAACTCAAAAAGTGCATAACAACAGTTAATACAACAGTTTTAGAATATAAAACAAAAAACCACCAATGTTTTTATAAAAAATCATTTATAAAAAACTTCTACTTACCCCCATTTCTACCATAAAAAGTATTCATGGTATTTAAGTCAAGTATTAATACAATCTGGTCTATATCTAGTCTATATTTTAATTTCTTTCTTCACCCATTATTGCTGGAAGTCTGCACATATAGTACAGTTGGCCTACATACACTTGTGACTAGAGTTTAAAGTCAATAGAAAATATAATAGATAAGAACCACCACCACCTCCGAGTATTTTTATATAGTACGACTAACTCACGGCTCAATGGGCGGTCATTTTGGTAAAGTTTATTATTAGCAATTGGAAAATGTTTGTAATCAACTTGAAATCTTCATTAAACAAAGTAGTATAAAAGCTAATGAAAATTTGAATTTGTATAACAGTTTTTCATTGAACTACCTCAAGTGTACTTGTAGTAATCAGTTTCGGAATAACGCGAAATCGCAGTTAATTATTCAAAATGTTTAGATACGTTTTAATAGCAGCAGTATTATGTCTGACTATATTCGTCCTAGAGGTACAAGGTAGAGGTTGTTTAATACCCAAAACTAAACAAAAAAGATCAGTGGATTATGAAGTGGGGCGACCACGTTTGGATGGTCGTATTGTGGGCGGTTATAAAATCAATATTACCGATGCTCCTCATCAAATATCGTTACAAACTTCGGGTCATATTTGCGGTGGTTCTATCATTTCACCACAATGGATTTTAACAGCAGCTCATTGCACCGAGTAAGTCTTTATAACTTACTAGATAACTAGGACCAGTACTATTCTAATGAAAACTTTATTTAACCTTTCAGAGGCCGCACAGCTTCTCGCATGAAGGTTCGTGTTGGTTCTTCAGAATCCGCCAAGGGTGGTGAACTTATACAGGTGGCCGAAATTGTCCAGCACAAACAATTCAATTACACGAATGTTGATTACGATTATTCGCTCCTAAAACTCACGAAAGAAATTGAATTTGACGATACCAAGAAAGCTGTAAAACTACCCGATGTCAAAGATGATTTCATGGATGGTGATACTTGTTTTGTAACCGGTTGGGGCAATACTCAAACCTCAGCCGAATCCCGCGAATGGTTGCGTCAGGCTGAAGTGCCCATTTTTAATCAGGAAGAATGTTCAGATAAATATAAGAAATTCGGTGGTATTACTGAACGTATGATTTGTGCCGGCTACATTGAGGGTGGCAAGGATGCCTGTCAGGGTGATTCTGGTGGTCCTTTGGTAAATGAATCTGGTGTTTTAGTGGGTGTTGTTTCGTGGGGTTATGGTTGTGCTAAACCTGATTATCCGGGTGTTTATTCTAGAGTTACTTCTGTGCGCGATTGGATTCGTACAAATAGTGGAGTTTGAGAAATTTGTTATAGAGAAAATTGTTGAAAATATTATGTTGCATCTTTTTGAATAAAATTAAATTTAAATAAAAATCCTTGGTTTTGATTTAACTCGTTCAGACTAATGATTTTTTAGAAATTTTTACCTCAATAACTAGATTTGTGAAATGATTATTAGGTCAAGATACGCTACATAGAACGGTTCTGAAACTAGTTCTTTCAAAACTGATTGTTGATCTAACTCATTAGAGTGGTGGCGTATTGAGTGGAATCTTCAAAATATACTTTGATGATTTCCATACCGTTAGCTCGAGTACTTTAGCAAAGTGGTCCGCCTTGTCCAAAATTGTCACTTACGCCTTCTTTGCAAGTCACAAAGGGGCGGTGGTGAGTCATTCCTCACCCTTAAAATATACTTTATATTTTAGCAATCTTTTATTAGTAGATTTTCCATAGAAAAGTCCTCTTATAAAACGTGCAAAATTCAAATTTTTTCACCTTATTTGGCAGACATTTCCATTTAACTATAAAATTTGAAATGCAACAGGTGCCATTTCAGCAACACACATCCTTATAAATTAAAGGCAGATATTCTGTCGATATTGTTTTATTTGCACATTCACTCTCTAATAAAAGTTTCCATCTCACGTTTTATAAAACACTTTCAACAGGTTTGTTGACATAACATCGCCGCCTCCACAAGTGAGTGTGTGTGTGTGTGTGTGTGTGGAAACCAACTGCGTTGGAAATATTGCATGCATCAGCACTATTTAAACTTAAGAAAAAGTTTCCTTTCAAATCGCTAACACTGTGTGGGAATGTGTTACTAGGACAACCAGTAATCATCAGAAACATCCCACATACGACCAATTCAAAGGAAAACTTTTGAAGAAAGAGGAATAAAATCAATGTCAAGTGCAATGTTTTGAAAAGTTTTCTGAAAAATAAATAGGGGGAAAAAACTAAACTGAACACATTAACTTTTCTTACAGTTTTCAGGTGCAATAAGATTGTTACACTCGAATAAATATTTAGTCAGAAGTATTAGGTAGGTAGGTTGATAGGAGGATGAATATTACTTCAAATCCGAAGAAATACACCTAGGCCACTATCGGGCCTGTTGTGCGCTCCTTATCATGGAAAAAAGGGAACTGAATGAATTATTTTTTAGTGTTCATAAACTCAGTTTCCTGAACGTAATTCCTAAGAATCTTCCACTCAGTGTTAGTCAGGAATGTTATTTCCGGAATAACATCACTTCCAAGATACTTGGATCTAACTTCGACGAATGCCTGGCAGTGGCAAAGAAAGGGCTCCAGAGTTTCACTGTCCTCTCCACATGCGTCGAATGGTTTCGCGTTTGTCAGGTTAACTGCCTCGAGCTCCCTACCTTTTAAAGCTATTATATTCGCCCTTTCGTTACCGACAACTCCCGAGTGGGCTGGTACCCATATGATGTGAACCTTACCTCTGTTAGAGTATTCAGTTAAAGCTTTCTTACAATCCACTACGGTCTTAGATTTAGTTCTATCACCTAATATCGCCCTAATTGCCTTCTGGCTATCGGTAGTCAGAAGCATTAAAGTTTGCCATTGATTACCCCTCGTGGGAAACTAATTACTTGGTTATGTGCTAGTCTAATGATTGTGGGCTTTTGAGTTCGATTTTCATCTAAAAGCATGGAAAGGAATTTCTGGTTATTTTTAAGGCATGGAACATTTAAATTTTAAAATACATAATAGGAAAATAATGGGAAAATGGAAAATTTAACAACTCCCACCAAACCGTAAATGTTTAATACAAAATAGAAAAAAATGAGGAAAAAGGAAAGAAAAAAAGGAAAAGGGAAAAGAAAGATAGAAAAAGTTAACTTTTTAAAAATGTTATTGCTCTAGACTAGACTATAGAATATGTGTAGTCTATAGTCTAGTGTAAAGTCTAGTCTATAGTCTAGTCTAAAGTCTAGTCTATAGTCTAGTCTATAGTCTAGTCTATAGTCTAGTCTAGTCTATAGTCTAGTATATAGTCTAGTCTATAGTCTAGTCTACAGTCTAGTCTATAGTCTAGTCTATAGTCTAGTCTATAGTCTAGTCTATAGTCTAGTCTATAGTCTAGTCTATAGTCTAGTCTATAGTCTAGTCTATAGTCTAGTCTAAAGTCTAGTCTATAGTCTAGTCTATAGTCTAGTCTAAGGTCTAGTCTATAGTCTAGTCTATAGTCTAGTCTAAAGTCTAGTCTAAAGTCTAGTCTAAAGTCTAGTCTAAAGTCTAGTCTATAGTCTAGTCTATAGTCTAGTCTATAGTCTAGTCTATAGTCTAGTCTATAGTCTAGTCTATAGTCTAGTCTATAGTCTAGTCTAGTCTATAGTCTAGTCTATAGTCTAGTCTAGTCTATAGTCTAGTCTATAGTCTAGTCTATAGTCTAGTCTATAGTCTAGTCTATAGTCTAGTCTATAGTCTAGTCTATAGTCTAGTCTATAGTCTAGTCTATAGTCTAGTCTATAGTCTAGTCTATAGTCTAGTCTATCTCTAGTCTATAGTCTAGTCTATAGTCTAGTCTATAGTCTAGTCTATAGTCTAGTCTATAGTCTAGTCTATAGTCTAGTCTATAGTCTAGTCTATAGTCTAGTCTATAGTCTAGTCTATAGTCTAGTCTATAGTCTAGTCTATAGTCTAGTCTATAGTCTAGTCTATAGTCTAGTCTATAGTCTAGTCTATAGTCTAGTCTATAGTCTAGTCTATAGTCTAGTCTATAGTCTAGTCTATAGTCTAGTCTATAGTCTAGTCTATAGTCTAGTCTATAGTCTAGTCTATAGTCTAGTCTATAGTCTAGTCTATAGTCTAGTCTATAGTCTAGTCTATAGTCTAGTCTATAGTCTAGTCTATAGTCTAGTCTATAGTCTAGTCTATAGTCTAGTCTATAGTCTAGTCTATAGTCTAGTCTAGTCTAGTCTATAGTCTAGTCTATAGTCTCGTCTATAGTCTATAGTCTAGTCTATAGTCTCGTCTATAGTCTAGTCTATAGTCTAGTCTATAGTCTAGTCTATAGTCTAGTCTATAGTCTAGTCTAGTCTATAGTCTAGTCTATAGTCTAGTCTATAGTCTAGTCTATAGTCTAGTCTATAGTCTAGTTTATAGTCTAGTCTATAGTCTAGTCTATAGTCTAGTCTATAGTCTAGTCTATAGTCTAGTCTATAGTCTAGTCTATAGTCTAAGTCTAGTCTATAGTCTAGTCTATAGTCTAGTCTATAGTCTAGTCTATAGTCTAGTCTATAGTCTAGTCTATAGTCTAGTCTATATCTAGTCTATAGTCTAGTCTATAGTCTAGTCTATTAGTCTAGTCTATAGTCTAGTCTATATAGTCTAGTCTATAGTCTAGTCTATAGTCTAGTCTATAGTCTAGTCTATAGTCTAGTCTATAGTCTAGTCTAGTCCTAGTCTAGTCTAGTCTAGTCTAGTCTAGTCTAGTCTAGGTCTAGTCTAGTCTAGTCTAGTCCTAGTCTATAGTCTAGTCTAGTCTAGTCTATAGTCTAGTCCTAGTCTAGTCTATAGTCTAGTCTATAGTCTAGTCTATAGTCTAGTCTATAGTCTAGCCTATAGTCTAGTCTATAGTCTAGTCTATAGTCTAGTCTATAGTCCTAGTCTATAGTCTAGTCTATAGTCTAGTCTATAGTCTAGTCTATAGTCTAGTCTATAGTCTAGTCTATAGTCTAGTCTATAGTCTAGTCTATAGTCTAGTCTAGTCTAGTCTATAGTCTAGTCTATAGTCTAGTGTATAGTCTAGTCTGTAGTCTAGTCTATAGTCTAGTCTATAGTATAGTGTATAGTCTAGACTATAGTCTAGTCTATAGTCTAGTATATAGTCTAGTCTATAGTCTAGTATTTAGTCTAGTCTATCGTCTAGTCTATAGTCTGATCTATAGTCTAATCTATAGTCTAGTATATAGTATAGTCTATGGCCTAGTCTATAGTATAGTCTATAGTCTAGTCTATAGTAAAGTCTAAAGTCTATTATCTAGTCTATAGCCTAGTCTATAGTCTAGACAATAGTAAAGTCTAGTCTATAGGCTAGTCTATAGTCTAGTCTGTAGTCTAGTCTATAGTCTAGTCTATAGTCTAGTCCTTAGTCTAGTCCTTAGTCTAGTCTATAGTCTAGGCTATAGTCTAGTCTAGGCTATAGTCTAGTCTATAGTCTACGCTATGGTCCAGTCCAGTCTATAGTCTAGTCTATAGTTTAGTCTATAGTCTAGTCTTAGTCTGGTATATTGTCTAGTCTGTAGTCTGGCCTATAGTTTTGTTTATAGTCATGTCTAAGTTCCAGTCTGTAGTCTAGTACTATAGACTAGACAATAGTCTAAATTATATGTATACTAGACTAATCCGGTCTATTTCTAGTCTTTAGTGCGGTTAAAAAAAAAATTAAAATTTAAAGAACTACGTTCAGAAAAGTACTATTCCGAACATCGGACGATAATACCTTCAGCCTTGACATAAGTGTTTTTCACCAAAATCTGTCCATGAATATAAGAGTACAACAGGCCTGATAGCCACCCTGATATAGTTTTTCGGATCTAATAATAAATAATACATTCCTTCAACCTAGCCTATCTATACTGACAGCCGATGTAAGGTATCATATCATATCATTCTTCATTGTGATTAAGTGGTTATAATATTTCAATCAAACAAATTGCAACTTTGTATAAAGATGCTATTTATATTTTATAATATGAATAATTAAAATATTTTTATGTATATTACAATTAATAAGATGTAAATATTATGCCCTATAGTAATTAATAGATTAGAGATTGGTTTAAGCCGATATTTAAACATCGTGATAAAATATGCATGTAAATAAAACATATATATGATGATCGGTTCATTTTGAAAATTGTTCTATTAATAATCAAAATATGACTTTTTTATGAAAGATTTAAAACAGGTTTAAATCATTTGATTTTGAAGGGGGTTTAAATTCGACTATGACAAGTGATTGTGGTTTTCTCTGTAATAAAAACGTTTATAAATTGTTTCAGTCTTTATAAGAGAATTGCAGTGAATCTTATTAAAACGAAGAAAATGCAGCATTTTGTTGGTATTGCAGTGATCTTACTACTAACATTTTTCAAATGGTCACAAGGCATTAAATTAGTGTGTTATTATGACATGTCAAGTGCCAGTAGAGTGGGTATGTATCCAAATAATTTATTTTTACTACTATGTATTGGTAATACTATGTACACATTTTCTTTTTCACTATGGGTCGAGCAAAATTTACTTCTCAAGATATGGAACTTGCTTTGAGTTATTGTACTCATGTTATATACAGTTATGTGACCATAACACCGGATAAATTAATCCTTACGGCTCAAATGCCCGAAAAGGAACAGGAACTAGCCAATATGCAATATTTTAAAAATAAATATCCCAATGTTAAGTTTCTTCTTAGTATTAGCGGTGAAAATAATGACAAAACTACTAAGAGTTTTTTACAACTATTAGAAGATCGGCAGGCCACGAAAATTTTAATTAAATCACTAATGGATGTGTTAATCAAATATAAATTTGATGGCTTAAGTTTGGATTTCCCCTTACCGACAGTATTGCCTACTAAACCGCGTCACACTAAAGCAACGGTTCCCAAATGGGGGTCCGCGGACCCCTAGTGGTCCGTAGTAAAATCCTAGGGGGTCCGCGAAGACGAACGAAAAAAACCATGAATAAACAATATTCTGCTTTTATATGTATGTACAAATATATCCAATTTTTGTGCAATAATCCCAAATTTTTTGGTGACTTTTTGAATTTTATTTTTTCGGTTGTTTATCAGGAAGAAGCTAGTCCCTACAAATTTATTGTATAACTTTTATAAAGTAAAGTACTGCGTGATTTGTAATTTTTATTTCCTGTATATGTACTGAAATAATGGTTTTTATTTCAGACAAATAATACTCTGCCTTACAATTAAATTAGGGATACTGGTATTCCAGAGTATGAAGTTCAATTCAAATACAAGCTTATTACAGATTTAAGTTTATCAAATTGTAAGCAAAAATGTTCTCGTTTGAAAGGACAACAATTATATATTTCCAAAACAGAGGTGACTCTTTATGCATCTCTTTATAAATATTACAATCCGACGTGATACACAGATTTTAACTTGATTTTGTCGACCAATACATATTATTAAATTAACATCAGAAAATCCATAGCGTTTCGCGTAAATATGTAGCCAAAAACCATGAAGTAAAATAATTCGTTGGTATTTTAAAATTCAAATTTAAGTTCCAAATTCACACTACTTTAACAAAGAGTTCAAATCATATATTATGCGGATAACGCATTCCGCAACAACATAGAAGAAGTCCAACTTTCTTATATTATTTTCCCGAAAACTTAGCTCACTTACTCAGTTCACCCTTTGCAATCGCAACAAATTTTTGAAACGTGACTCCTTAAGCACATGTGACAATATTTGATAAAGAAACCTTTTCGCTACCTTGAAGAAAAATGAACATGAAAGATCTCACGATCATAAAATTAAACATCATGTTAACATATCAACAAAGAAGTCATTCTATCTTCAAAACATGCAATTGAAAACCTATCTGAAATATTATATATTCTCAATGTACGGGAAAAAAAATATGTATGGGGGTCCGCGAAATTAAATAAGCTCTTCAAGGGGTCCGCGAAGTAAAAATCTGTGGGAACCGCTGCACTAAAGTGTGGAATTTTTTTATTAGTTTATTTAAAATTCATCATTTTGATACTGATCCTAAATATATGGAACACAGAGATCAGCTAACGATTCTGATACAACTATTAAAAGCCCATTTTAATGAACGCAATCTTATGCTGACATTGAACGTATTACCCAATGTAGATTCGAGAAGTAAATACTTATTTATTTATACCTAAACTTATTCCTACATAAACATTAATATTTTTCAGAATATTTTGATATCCCTGAGATTATAAATTATTTAGACTTTGTTATTCTATCGGCATTTGATTTTTGTACACCTCAACGTAATCCCCTAGAAGCTAATTTCATGTCACCTATAAAAATTCCAAAATCCGCAACACTTCCACATAACAGTGATTTGTCTTTGGGAAATATTAAAGATTTTTATAAATTCTGGCATTCGCAAAATGTACCGCGACACAAAATCGTTATTGGTGTTGCTGCTTACGGTCGTTCTTGGAAAATGACAAAATATTCGAATAGTAATGGTGTGCCTCCAGTTTACTATACGGATGGACCAGCTACTGCTGGCCCCCAAACCTATACGCCTGGATTTCTATCTTATCCTGAGATATGTGAAAAGTTAAGTGATTCTCAGTTAAGAAATGTAACTGATCCTAAAGCAAAATCTGGTGTTTATGCTTTTCGTCCGGCAGATAGTCATGGTCATTTTGGTATTTGGATTAGTTATGAAGACTATATAACGGCTGGAGCGAAAGCAAATTATATACGAAATCATAATTTAGGTGGTGTTGCTTTAATCGATTTGAGTTTAGATGATATACACGGTGTGTGTAATGGTGAAAAATTTCCCATATTGAAATCAATTAGATTAAGATTGACTGAAACACATTCTTGAGAAAACTGCAAAATTTTTATAAATAATTGTTTCTTTTTAATGTAATTTTTTGTATTTGCAATATGTGTTATTGAATACTAAATATACCCAGTGTGCTTTGCCACCCTAAAAACAATATAGTAAATAAAATATCCACTTTACGATATTTGATATACAATTTTCACTTTCATTTATTTCATATGGGAGATGCCACGCCTACTATTGCAAGTTTTTTTTCCACGTTAATTTGGACTTTAAAATAACCTATGAAATATTATAATAATCTAGTAGTTTCCTAGACATACGAATGGCAGGTGCCAAGCACCCTATTGAAAGTCCTCCCATTTTTCTCAAAATGTTCAAATGAATGCCAAAGTTTTTCGTTCAAAATTTGAGAATTCTATCTCTAATGGTTTCTCAGATTTAATTAATATGGGGGTTCTAAGCCGCCCCTAAATGTTTAGATGAATATTAAAAATCTTCGTGCAAAATATGAAAAATCTTGTTCTATAACTTTCCCACATACACGAATCTTTGTATTTAATTCATATGAGAGGTACTCCTCCCCCTTGGTAGTATACCAATTTATTATCCAAATTAAATTAAAGTAAATTAAAGTTCTTCGTGTAAAATTTTGAAATTTTAACTCTAATATTCAAAGACAAACAAATTTTTGTAATTATTTAGTTCATATAGGGGCTGCTACGATCCTATGAGGATACTAAAGTGGCGCGGGAAAAAATTTGAGGAATCTAGATATTATATTTTCTCAGATATACTAATGTAAGATTTTTATATCGGAGGTGCCATGCCCACTATTCTTATTAGTTAGTTAGTTAGTTAGTTAGTTAGTTAGTTAGTTAGGTTAGTTAGGTTAGTTAGGTTAGTTAGGTTAGTTAGGTTAGGTTAGTTAGGTTAGTTAGGTTAGTTAGGTTAGTTAGGTTAGTTAGGTTAGTTAGGTTAGTTAGGTTAGTTAGGTTAGTTAGGTTAGTTAGGTTAGTTAGGTTAGTTAGGTTAGTTAGGTTAGTTAGGTTAGTTAGGTTAGTTAGGTTAGTTAGGTTAGTTAGGTTAGTTAGGTTAGTTAGGTTAGTTAGGTTAGTTAGGTTAGTTAGGTTAGTTAGGTTAGTTAGGTTAGTTAGGTTAGTTAGGTTAGTTAGGTTAGTTAGGTTAGTTAGGTAGTTAGTTAGGTTAGTCTAGGTACTGAATACAGCGAAATACATACATTTTGATAACAATTCCGTTTATTTTGTATATTTCAACACAAGTTATTAACAAACCATTTTTTTCGAGTGAACAGTAACCAGGAAGTCAATTGACGCAAATCAAATGTAATTAATTTCTAAGACACTGCTTCTTTTAACTTCTTATATAATTTGAAGTAGAACGTTTTTAATCTGAAACGTATAATATTCTATAACATTTCATAAAATTATTATTATTATTTGATGGTGTTAATGCGTGGCTTTAAGGATTTAAAAATAAAAAATGAATTTTAAAATTTGTTTGTGTAGTAAATTTAGAAAACACAAATTTAAAAAAAAAAACTCAATCTTAGCCTGGATTAAATTTTTTATTAGTTCCAAAATTTTTGGAAAATTGAGTGAGCTCTAAAATTTTTAATAAACAGCCATTTAGAGTAAAGAATCAGAATCTTAAATTTGTGAAAGTAAAGTTTGTTAATTAAAATTTCAGTAATATATTGAACCATTACTTTTAGTTGTTCCTAACATATGCAGTCTAAAACTTCCGTTAACGCCTTAATAATATGTAGCTATGATACTTTTAGTAAAAGTAGACTTTAAAACCAAGCTTTATGTCAATTTTTATTTCGATATCAGAAATTCTGCCACAAAGATCTAATTTAACTGGACTATAAATAAATCCCAACATTAACAATTCAAATCAGTATCATACGATTTAGAAAAGTATTTATCAATGAATTCAATTGCTAACTGTATGCATTGACAGAGATGAAAATAAAAGTGACAAAACAGAATCAACGAAAACAAATTTCGTACTTCAATTTAATTTATTCATTAATTTTTTTAACACCTTAAATTATTTAGCATTCTTTAATTTATCGTTATATTGAGTAACCCCATAAAATATTTTTTCCCTTCAATACGATGAAATGTTAACATGGTTAAATAAAGTGCCAAACACTTACAGTACTTTGTGACCAAATGCGACTGAGAGCTGCGCAACGTAAAAAAGTGGGGCATAGTTGAAATCGGGAAAATTGTAATTTTTTAAAATGGTTTATTAAATATTACCTATAGGTTTCTAAAAATAGAATATACGATTTTATTATGGAAATTAATTCAGATAAAATACATTAGAAAATGTACCACAAAATGGAGTTGGTGCTGATACAATTTCTAAAGTTTTTTTGTCCTGACACCAATATTTGGTGAGCAGAGTTAAAGGATAAAAACGTAATGACATCAAAATTTTCAATTGCTGGTTGAGAACTGAGGGCCTTTAAAAAAATATATTTTTTTATTTTTTCGTATTTATAGTGCATTAATACGCATCATTTGAGAGGTATTCCTACAGAAGAGTGGTTCACGGAACACCCTATTATACAGTATACCCTTCTCAAGTATGATATATTCGACTAAAGAGAATCTGGTATAAGACTATGTGTAATTGTAGACCGATTTATAACCTCTGGCTCCCTTATCGTACAGTACTGAAATGTCTAGATCATAAGAAAAATACTTTCTATTATTATATATCAACGATTTATGTCGATATTTTAGAGTGATATTCTTCCCAAAAACTCTTTTGAATTTTCAATAGGGGACTTTGTATAGGGGATAGGGTAATTTAAAGCTATTTATGGTAGAGAGATTTATATTTCTACAAAACTTGTTGAAGGTGACCGATCTTATATAATACAAACGCAATGAGCTCTCAGGTATTCTTTCTTTTACGCGTACTTATGCGGTGTGTAACTTTCTGAAAGGGGAACTTACATGAACAATATATCAACAAAAGACTATAGACTAGACTATAGACTAGACTATAGACTAGACTATAGACTAGACTATAGACTAGACTATAGACTAGACTATAGACTAGACTATAGACTAGACTAGACTAGACTAGACTATAGACTAGACTATAGACTAGACTATAGACTAGACTATAGACTAGACTATAGACTAGACTATAGACTAGACTATAGACTAGACTATAGACTAGACTATAGACTAGACTATAGACTAGACTATAGACTAGACTATAGACTAGACTATAGACTAGACTATAGACTAGACTATAGACTAGACTATAGACTAGACTATAGACTAGACTATAGACTAGACTATAGACTAGACTATAGACTAGACTATAGACTAGACTATAGACTAGACTACAGACTAGACTACAGACTAGACTACAGACTAGACTACAGACTAGACTACAGTAGACTATAGCTAGACTATAGACTAAACTATAGACTAGACTATAGACTAGACTATAAACTAGGCTATAAACTAGACTATAGCCTAGACTATAGAATTGACTATGGACAAAAGACTTGACTATAGTCAAGTTTATAGATTGGGCTATACACTAGATTTACTACTGAAAAAATTACTGGTATGAACTTTTTTACCATGCCTGGTATAAACTATTGTACGACCACAAAATACCTATGTATACTTCCCTATGGAAGAAATACAAACAACAAAATGACGAATAATGAAAGCACTACGACAATTAAACTTTGGCAAATGATTTTTGTGAATGATTAGTTTTATTTGTATATACCCCCTGATAAACATTACGTAGCACCTTTAAATGAGAAAAATTCTCGGTCTAATACAGAGCAGAGAATGATATGGAAAAAAAGCAAAGCAAACAAACAAGAAAATCGGTGACATAAAGAACGTGCTGCACGTTGTCGTTACACGTGAGTCGAGTGGAAACAAAACGAATAGTGGATAGAAAAACAAAACGTTTTACTTAACGTGCATTGGCGTAAGTGGGACAGCTGGTAAGCAAAAAGAGTACGAAAGACTAGAGAAAGCTTTTTGTTCATTATTTGCAAAAAAGAAGCTTTTATTTGCTATGCCGGCTTACAAAACTCATGCAATTGCAATGTGCTGGTTTGTAAGAAAGTGCAAAAACACTTTATATTGTTGTTGTTTGCCAAAGGGGAGGGGGTAATGGTAGGAGGTAATAGTTTGTAAACAAACACAGTTAGCTGCAAGTACTCGCAAGTTAGGAGAGTCAATTCAACAAATATTTAAATCACTCACAGTTGAAACGACCAAGTGAACGGATGTTGTAAACGGAAAACAATTTCCAAAGTCTTTTCTCACTTAGAACAACAGTTTTAAACATAAAAATTTGTGGAAATTTTTAAAATAAAATTAATAAAATTTTAAAATATTTAATTAAAATAAATTTCTTAAAAAAAAGAAATTATTAAGAAAAGAAAAAACTACAAACAATTAATTTCTCTTAAAAATTTATGGAAAATTTTCATTTTACATACAATTTGAATATATGTAGATAGTATACCAGAAAACGTGACTTGTTGAATAATAACAAATGCACAACAACAAAAGATTTTACAAAAATAGAAATCACGTTGCAAATTTATGTAATTGTTCAAATATTTAAATGTCAAAACTAAATTCTAGTTTTAAACAATAAAAACCAATAATCAATTAAAGAAAATTTTGGGAAAAAAATTTAAAATATAAAGCAAAACCTGAAAAACAAACAAGTGAAAAAATGTCAAACAAAAGAAAATTGCATAAAATGTTTTAAAGAAATAGAAAAATAAAAACAATTAAAAGCTTGTGTTACTAAATTACCAACAAAAAGCTTTAGTTAAACTTGAAATTTTTAAATAAATTAATAGTTGCATAAACAACAACAACAATAAAAACTAAATATAAACATTATCTCTACATATTATAATTAACTAAACAAAAGGTGACAGTTGACTGTGCTTAAAGCTTAAAAATATTAAAAGCCAATTGTTAATTTGCAATAACTGTATTTTACTACTAACTAAATACCTTTGAATTTAGTTCCGGAAATTAAAGTTTTTCTTTTTCCACTACACACAAATAAATTTTGGATTATTTATTTAACAACAACAAAAGAAACATTTGGTAAGTTAATATTATCTAAGAACAAGTATCGAATCTTAATAGCCTCTACCTATAAGATAATTATACCCTATAGTGTGGAGTATATTATAAGTTTGTGCTGATGTTTGTTACATGCAAAAATAATTTAAAGTATACTTCTGATAATACTTTCTGGGCCGATTAAGTCGTGTCCATCTCTCGATGTAAATCTAGTAAGTAGTCAAACTATAGGTCGCCTTTGTGCTGATTTTTGTAACACCCAAAAATATTGGCCATACACCCATATTAAAGTATACCAATCGGCTCTGAACATTTTCAGAGTCGATTTAACTATATCTGTCTGCTTGTCCCTCTGTCCATCTGTATGTCCATGTAAATCTTGTGCGCAAACTACAGGTCGAAATTTTCGCCCCAAGGACGAAGTCTATTGTTGAAATCGGTTCATTATAAGGGTCTAGAGCTCATAATTATGTTAAATTTTTTGTATAAGCCTAAATATTACTGCCAATTTTCGTATTGATCGAGCCTTGTTTAACTCCATAGCCCCCATATAAAGTCCCCTTTAAAAAAGATCTTGAAAGTCAATTTATAAACACTAGTATCACGATAAAATGTAAACTTTAATGTAAACGAAAAATCTTCTACCAACATTTATATTGTTGAAATCGGTTCATTATTTCACCTAGCCCACATACAATCGTATTTTATACCCACCATCAGAACAGATGGTGGATGGATATTGTTTTTGTCATTCCATTTGTAACACTTTGAAATATTGGTTGTAGACCCATAAAAGTATTTATATTCTGGATTCTTATTAGATTCTAAGGCGATCTAATCATGTTCGTCCGTTTGTCTGTCCGTCAGTCTGTTGAAAATACGATTGAGTCCAAACGGGACGAGCTAGAGAGCTGAAATTTTGTACAGATATTTTAAGTTGATGGAGGTTGGTATTGAAAATGGGCAACATCGGTCCTTGATTTCATATAAAGTCCCTTTTAGAAAATGTCTATAATGCAGACAACTGATTTCAAAAAGCATGTATATGTAGCAATGAAATTCGACATAAACATATTTTATTGGAACCGAAATTTTTTGGTCAAATTTTATAAGGATCGGCCGATAATTGACCCCTATATAAAGATCCCATCAACTCGTCCATAACTCGCTTAAAAATACTAGTATTGCAACAAAATTCTACATAAACAGGTTTTATGAGAACTAACGCTTAATTTTGTAAGGATAGGACCAAATTTTTTTTTGAAATTTGTTTTCTATTGCAAATACTTTTTACGACGAGAAAAACTCATGAACTTTTGGGCATTTTAAACAAAAATGGAATAAAGGGAAAGAGTTTTTCATTTAAGAAAAGTAGTAGTATTTTTAAAAAGTAGTATTAAATAAAACTACTGAAATATCATTAAGAAAATCACGACTTTCTATTCGATTTCGAACTTTTAAGGGATATTACCGAGATATTAACTGAACTTAATTTAAAGTTCAACTAATCTATCCAAATCAATGTTTCCTTTATATTCCTTAATACGCAATAAGTCACCAATGTGTTGATCGGTTAAACTATTCCGCAATTTACTTAAAATCAGTTTCATACTTGAGAATGCCACCTCACAGTTATATGTGGTGCCAAACATGGAATATAGCTTATATATTTCGTTTTTTAAATTGAAATATTTTGTATCATCTATCTTTTGCCAAAATTTTTCCCCAGATTCCATAGGAACTTCAAAATCATTACGCATTTTATGCAATTCTTCGTGAAGAAAAGCATCTTGCTCTTCTATTTCACATCTAAGGGGATTATCATGTATTTCTATTGTTTTTTTATAAATTTTAAGTCTTGAAATCTGTCATTGTAATTCTTTTTTATGGACTCAACTATTTTGGCGTATTTCTGAATACAATCAAACGTATTAAAATTAAATTCTATGAATATTGATGAAGTTTTCTTAAGATTTGATATACTATTACTTTTTAATTGATTTATTAAGAGATCTAATTTTGTACTAAATTGGTGAATAATTCTATTCAAATGAAATATTTTTATATTTTTACCTTGCAGGCATAAATTAAGGTCATTTAATATCTCGGTAATATCACATAAAAATGCGAAATCTAATAGAAAGTCGGGATTTTCAAGACAATTAGTAAGGTGTTTTGTATCTTTATTGGATAAAGTTTTTAAAAATTCGAGTACTTCTTTTCTTAAATGGAAAAGTCTTTCCAAACTTTTGCCTCGAATTAGCCAACGGACTTCGGTATATAAAAGTAAATCTCCATAATCCGAATTAAGGTTTTCTAGAAAATCTTTAAATTTTCTGTGTGTCAGAGAATTGTGCCCCCCTCTTATTATATTTATTATTTTTACAACAACATCCATTGTATTTTTCATACCCAACTCTTTGGAGAAAAGAGCTTGTTGGTGTATGACACAATGGAATGCTGGGCAATTTATTCCATTTTTGTTTAAAATGCCCAAAAGTCCTTTATTTTTGCCTCTCATTACCTTTGCTCCATCCGAACATATTGAGGCTAATTTATTTTTGTCAGCAAATGCAAAAACATTAACATCTAATGCATCATACAGAACTTGTCCTGTTACATGACCATGAAGTGAAACCACTTCAAACATTTCTTCGAAGCACTCTAAATTTGCATTAACTGTTTTAATACAAATAATTAACTGGCAAATATTATTGATATCCGTACTCTCATCTAGAGAAATCGAAAAATATTTGCAATTAATTAATCTTTCTTTTGCTGACATTTTAATAAATTTGCTTATATCTTCCGTTCTTCTTGTTATAGTACGACGAGATAATGGTATATCCTGGCAGAGTTTCATGGCATTTTTCTGCAAAACAACTCAAAATATCTGTAGTTAAATTGAAGAAAAAAATGCCATCCTCAAATGGGCGACATTGTTTTGCTAACATAAGATGCCTTTTTATGAGGCAATGATTTTTTTTGGCTATTTAAAGGAACATTGTTGCAATTATTTGCTGTTGTTTCATTAATTATAAATTTTAAGAAAAACTCTGCTTTTAATTGCAACAACTTTACTTTTCTGTCATGTCCCCTAAGGTCATTTAAGGGTCCATGGCAAGTTTCATAATGCCTTTTCAAAAAAAAATAAAGCTTTTCTACATATAATTTTATAACATACGACGCATTGTGCTTCACCGTCCATGTTTTCTATAAAAAAGAAATCATTTTCCCAATTTATATCAAACATTTTGCTAGGTGTAATAAAAGAGAAAAAATCATAAGCATAAAAAAATCCGCAACGTGATCTTGCTTCTACAAAAGCTGAACAGCAACTGATTTGATTTTGATCTCTGAGATCGTAACAAAGCAACAAACAAGTGGTCATTTTAGTAAAACACAGACACACTAATACACACAAGCTTATAGTGTAGGTGTGTCAACAAAGCGTCAGCAGAATTTCTTGGCCTATACACGCGTGCATTAGAATTTCAGTTTTGCTCGTGACTGATCTATATATATAAAAGAGTAGCGTTACTGACTGACTGATTCATCATCGCACAGCCCAAACGGCTGAACCTAGAATCATGAAATTGTGACAGTAGATGTGTTTTTGGTTATGTAGATCCACTAAGGAGGGATTTTAGGAAATTTGTACATTTACGGGTAAAAAGGGGAAAAAACGGGTAAACAGGTTTTCTTAATTATCTTCACAATATTAGTGATACAAGAAACATTTTAAATGCAGCTGTATCTACTCTTAAAATGAGCAGATGGGTGTCTGGTACTTTTTTGAAATTCGTACTTTTAAGGGGTGAAAATGTGTAACAAAGGTGATTTTGGTAGCTTTTTTGGCCCTTTATAACTTTTTAACTAATTAATATAATAAAATTTTTGTAAATATTTTGGATATATCTCCCAAAATAAGGAGACACCTGTTTCGTACTTTTTTAAAGTTCAGTCCTTTTTTGGGTGTAAAAGGGAGAAAACTGTATTTATGGTACTTTTTTTTAGCACATTAGGAAAACTTTTTCGGTTTATTGAACTATTCCTATTAAATTACGGACTATTTATTGTAATAAAATTTTTGCTATTTCACTGGGAAAAAAAGTACCAAAAAGGGAAAAAACAGGAAATTTAATTTTATTCAAACTCATTGAGCCAATTTTTATAAAATTTGAAAAAGTAGTTTATTTAGTCACACAAAATAAGCTGTTGGTATACTATTTTGGAATTTGAGTACTAAGGCTTATATAGTACTCGAATTTGTAAATTGTTTGGTACTTTTTGAAAGCACTATTTTTCTGGAACAAATGAATGCAGATTTTAATCGTTTGAGTTTTATCTGTGATATATAGATTTAAATACGGAACATTTTGTAAATTTAATTCTCGAAAAAGTATATTTCTAAGCGAAAAGGGGAAAAATTGTATTCTTTATTATGTATGTTCTTTAATATGAATTCAAAACACATGATTATTAAACATACACGGTCCTCATTGAATAAGATTCTTTAAGAGAAAACTTTTTAGTGCTTTTTATCTCATAAATGGTACTTTTTTAATTTTCTAAAATATTTAACCTAGGAACATTAATTTTAACATACATGGTCTTGACAGAATAATATTCTGTAAGTGGGAACTATTTGGTACTTTTCTATTCTTCAAATGGTACCTTTTAGATTCTTTATAATGGTTAACCGGAATACACAGTCCTTATTAAATGAGAATTTATTAAGAGAGATTTTTGCACTTTTTCGTTTTTCCGATGGTTCTTTTTGATATTTTTACGATATTGAAAATACAATTTAAAATGTAGGGACCTTAGTGAATGAGAATCTACTGAAAGAAACTTTTGGTACTTTTTCATTCATTAAAATTATATTTTTTGAATTGAATATAATATTGAACACAGAAACATACATATTTTTGATTAAATGATAATCTATTAGAGGTATTTTATAGTACTTTTTTTCAAGTAGTACTTTCGAAATTTTCTATAATGTGGAAGCTAAATGAATGAAACTAAAAATACAAGCTTCTTACTGAATGCGAAATTAATCACGTGATATGGAACGTATAAAACTGAAACATTAAAAAATGTTTAATTAATTTTAATTTTCTATAAAATTAAATTTCTATAAAACAAAGAATTTTGATTATTTTTAAAACATGAAGTCAGAAATAGAATAGTTAAAAAAAATATATTGAAATTTATATTCAGTTATAGGCTATTGTATGATCGTCACTCCATAGATAACAAGAAGACAGTTAGACAGCTAGTGCAAAGGAGTCAATGCATGGTAATAGACATTTTCGCTTAAGTTTTTTTTTTTTTTTTTGGTGTTTACTCTCTAGATTACTTGGAGACTATAAATTGACGGCTGTGTCCGCTCTTGTTTACAAGAGAGACACTAAAGTGACAATTGTTTTCACTATCGTTTACAAAGAGTACGTTCGTGACTAAAGAGCCAACTAATTGATTGGATGTAAGTAGAAATGATAATTGTCCGATACATTGACTCTATGTCGAACTGCTTTTAAAAGATTACATTTCAAATTAGTTTCTAAAAATTCATATAAAATACATACATATACGAAACGGTAAATCCGTACTTATACATCCATATAAAAAAATTTTTTATCTAAACGTACTTTATTTATAAACTCATTCAATATTTAACCTCATTTTAACTTCCGTCAAATTCGAAATATCCTGCTATCTACCTAGTCTTCAAATTTATTTTATAATACCATATACCTAATGACAAGCTGCAAAACTTTATTTTTGTCTTATTTATATAGTATTTCATTTTGATTGCAAATTTGAATTGTTAAATCATCATACAAAGATAAAATCTTGACAATCTTTAATAACTTTGTATTTTATTAAGGGAACTCGAAAAATAACAAAAACTCAATTTGATTTCTTCAATGAAATATTTCATTTGCATATCAGGGATACATACATTCATATGTACATTAGGATAGCCCCGTTTGTATTTAGAAAAAAATAAGAAACAGTTTGTATGGAGGAAATATAAGGTACTGATGTTCCCACTCGAAATTTCTAAAAATTTTTGTACTGTGGTCATCATTTGGGAAGCCTTTCCAAGGTGCTTTCTATGTAAAAAATATGGACCAAACATCATTACTTTACTTCTTCCATACAATCGGACCCGCCTAATGTTTATCTGCGATACAGAAGTTGACTTATGAAACCAGTCCACGTGCGTATGTATGTTATTAAACCATTGAAGGTTATATTATTTTAATTTTAGTTTATTTTTATCGATACAAAACCTCAGTTATTGTAGGATATATCCATTAATTGATGACAAATCTGTATAGAAAAAGCTTTAGTATTATATTGTTATATATATAGTAAAGGTTCTATGGAATAGTTTGTTTTAAAGCGATAGAGTTTTCTATACAGAAAAGCTTGAGCTTAAGCGATAGAGTTTTCTATATAGAAAAGCTTGAGTTTAAGCGATAGAGTTTTTTGTATAGAAAAGCTTGAGCTTAAGCGATAAAGTTTTCTGTACAGAAAAGCTTGTGCTTAAGCGATAGAGTTTTCTATATAGAAAAGCTTGAGCTTAAGCGATAGAGTTTTCTATAAAGAAAAGCTTGAGCTTAAGCGATAGAGGTTTCCATATAGAAAAGCTTAAGCGAAAAAGTTTTATGTATATAATTTTTTAATAACATCCGTTGTCAAAGTTTATACTACAACACTATGTCGCAACGTTTTCTATATAGAAATGCTTGAGCTTAAGTGATAGAATTTTATATATAGAAAAGCTTGAGCATAAGCGATAGAGTTTTCTATATAAAAAAACTCGAGCTAGCTATATATAGAAAAGTTTGAGGTTAGGCGATAAAGTTTTCTATAAAGAAAAGCTTGAGCTTAAGTGATAGAGTTTTCTATATGGAAAACTTGAGCCTAAGCGATAGAATTTTCTATATAGAAAAGCTTGAGTTTAAGCGATACAATTTCCTATATAGAAAAGCTTGAGCTTAAGAGATAGAGTTTTCTATATCGATAAGCTTGAGCTTACGCTATAGAGTTTCCTATATAGAAAAGCTTGAGCTTAAGCGATATAGTTTTCTACATAGAAAACTTGAGCTAAAGCGATAAGATTTTCTGTACTGATGTACTTGATGTGAATAAAAAATTCCGTCAGATTCCGATTCAGCAGAGCGTAATCTTTTAAAAAAGTAAACTTTAGTCTTTGGATTAAAAATTTGTTGGCCGGTGTTATTATTCAGTCCTTTTTTCTCAATGTGTTACATGGTAGAGCGAATATTAATTATTTTAAGAACAAAAATCCATAAAAGTGTCTTGTTTTAAAATAAAAATAGAACAGAATCTGATATTAAATGTAGGTTGAAATACTATTACACAAGACAATGAAAACACCTTCATACTTTGAGTTTTTCTTTTTGCATTTTTCACTTTTCATTATAATTGTAGCTGTATATTTTTATTTTTTTCTAACAAAGTTAACTTTCTAAGGATTTTATGCAATATGAAATCTAATTTATTTATTTACTTGTTGAGTCCTTATGAAAATAAAATGTGTCACATGCCCTGGTCTTGGGTTTTCTTTTACAAATCCGAATGTTCCTTAACGTGATACGAATTGATTAGATGCGAATTTTTGCAACCACCTGTTGTAACAGTCGAAAAAAATGAAAAGTTGAAAGCTTCAGGAGGGTGTTTTTGGAAAGCTTTTATAATACATTTTTATGTTATCGAGTTAAATGGAAAAACAACGTCAGTGGGGGGTTTACCCACTAGGTAATACAAGTAAATGACAGATACCTGAATAAATAATTTCAAAAACATCTACATATAGACATACATAGGTATTTCTTTATGAATATTGTACATAATCCAACACGTTGCCTAACATTTTTCTTTTAAAAAGTGGGTGTGTCGCCTATATTTTTATTTGTTTTGTAATCAATCATACATACATATGTAAATGTATACTTAAGACAATGTTTGTATGAATGTATAGGTATTCATATGTCAATTAAAAAATCATTCTTGGGGTCTTAACAATAACAGTTTAACTCGAAAATCATACTTTAAAATTTTTTTTTTAATTTAAATTCGGAAGTTGGTCTCATATATGGGCATACATAGGTTATTTTGGACCGTTCCTTATTTATTATCAAGATTTACTTATTTAATTTAAGCTGAACTGTATTATAAAATATTAATATTAATATGAACATCATGATTCGAAACAAATAAATGTCGAACGGGACAAGATCTGATTTCAAGGTAGTTTTGCAACATGTGGCTCAATGCTCTCTTTTCAGGCAATGTTCGTTGAGGTTCTTTATGATGTTCTGGACAGATTTCAGCGGACCTTAATTGAAAGGTCCCTTTTTATATCACCAATTACAAAACATTACTCTAGCGCCATGGACATTGATCTCTTAAGCTTCGTGTTATCGTAAAATTAAGTAATTTTTTATCTCAAGTAATGATTCGGTGTAAAAATCCACCGACTTCAATCATACTGAAGGAATAATGCGAGCTGCGTTATTCACACTTATGCACTGGTTGCCTGCCGATCTGATAGCCAGGCAACTGGCATTAAACTCGGCAGTCAGACTTCATGCTGCTTCTATCCTGGGAAGTACGACTTACATCCCCGATAATATCGATTATTGCTCTCCCAAGCTACTTCATACAGGGGATACTGGCACACTAGTTGGTGTTCCGCTTTCATGCTGTAAGGCCTTTATTCAGCATGAACTCTATGGGTCTGCTCAGATGGTCATCACTGACCTATTGCTCTACATCAAGAATGACCTGGCCTCTCTATGATGAGCGAAGATCTTTCTGTTTGATGAGGCTTTCAAGGATGAGACTACGTATACTGGTAGCCATCCTAACAGGGCATTGTACTATAGGTGCGCATGTAAGAAGACTAAATCTTCCATACAATGACTATTGCAGGAGCTGTCAAAGTGAGGACGAAGAGGAAACTGTAGAACACATTCTCTGCCTCTGCCCTACCCTAGCAAATATCAGGACTGAGTTGCTAGGTAGTCCAACATTGTATGAACTTGCGGCTCTATCTAATATAGTCATATATAAGATAGAATCGTTCATTCGTGCCTCTGGCTGGTTTAATACCATGTTAATCACGGACATGTAATGTCCCATAGGTTGGTTTTCTTTTTGCAGGATCCGCTATAGGATATCACAACGGGACAACCATCTTTCGTACTTTCGAACCGATGGAATACATTCACTTTTACTCAAATTAATCTTCCTGCGTTAAAAATCTACATTTGTTTTGAATAAACCCATAGAGCTACCACAATCTGTATTAACACTGAAGATAAATTCACAGTGATATCGACCGTACATATGTCTATAGATTTTTCCATTCCTATTTATTTTCTGGAACCCTCTTCTTAATTTTCATGACGAAATTTTACTTCGCGGACGAAAATAATATCTATCACTCATACTCTTTTTACTACAGATCTGTTTAACCTGAAATCAATCTTTCAATAATTAATATAGTTGACTTCTTTTATCGGGATCTAAAGACGATAGTTACTTGGCGTAAATTAAGCCGCATCACTTTTAAATCTCATAAAACCCAATGTTGTTTCGCAAACGATTTGAGACTCAGCTTTGGCTAATTCTCTGCATGCAATACAAAATGACGTCCCATGGAATAGCTATATCTTTGTAATTGCGAAGGAAATATTCAAAATATTGGAATATAATTTCCACATATGGACTGGACTAAGGACTAGTCTTAACTTGTTGAGCAGAGTTCAAAGAGGAGTCTTAAACCCTATAGGAGATGAAACTATTACTAATTCTTTCGAATTTTTGGAACACAGAACGAAACTTGGAGGAAATAACTCTATTTTAAAGGTATTCCGACGACTACTGTTCAAGAGAGGTCACACAGTTTTTTTTGACTTTCACTTAGATCTCAGCCATTTGATATTTCGAAATACCTTTTAGGAAATCTAGCAGTATAACGATGAAATTCGACATAAACAAGTTTTATAAGAACCATAACCTCTTTACGAAATTTAATAAGGAAAAGTCTATAATAAAACCTAGCTTCCATACAATCACTTTTACAGAATATCGGTTTACTAACGTTACTGACTGATTCATCATCGCGCAGCTTGAACGCTTCGAATATTTAGGGGTCTAAAAAGAGTAAATTTGGTAGCATCATATGTCCGCAACTAAAGAAGATACAACAAAACTTTAATACTTCAGCATGTTTGAAAGTATAGTCGGACATGGCCGACTATATGATACCCTAAACCAAATTTTTTTTGAATTTTACCTTAATTCCGATGTATTTAAACAATTTATTGATGAAAAACTAAATTTCTAAAAGAGGCTTTATATGGCAGTTAGGATCAAATAAGGGCCGATCCTCAAAAAATTGGGAAGAGGGATGTAATTTTATATAAAGGTTGGTTATGCTGAATTTCATCGCGATATTAATGGTTATAAGTAAATTTTTGGACGTTTAAGATATTTTTTAAAGGGGGTTTGTATGGGGGCTAGGGTCAAACGACGGCCGATCATTATAAAAACTGGCATGGTTTATTTATGCTTATACAAAACTTAGTTGTGCCAATTTTTAGTGAGATATTAGTATATTTGACATAGTTATGAGTTAAAAACCCAAAATCGGAAAGTCAGGTTGTATGGGGGCTAGGTGAAATAATGAACCGATTTCAATCATTTTCAATAGGCATCGTCCCTGCGCCGCACAGTGGTATAGGAAAAAAAAAGAGGGAAATAATTCGGTAACTTCTAAACGGTTAATCCGATTTTAATGAAATTTGGTATGCACAAAGAGGAGGTGTTGTCGAGTTTAGGCTTTGAATTTGGACCTTATAGGCCAACCAGGGGCCCGGCGGGGGGTCCTCAAATTAGGACACCTCGGCTATGTTAAATTTTTAAAACGATCCTATTTCTTCATTTGAGTTCCGATTTAAAAAAAATGTCGTATATAGAATCTCCTCATCGAGCACTATAAAAAATGTCGTCGTAGCAGTAAATTATCTCTTATAGTTTAGGAGATATTCGCATTTGAATATTAAAATTTTAAAATTTTTACCGTCCTTACTTTAGTTTTTTTGATAATAGCAGGTCCAAATATTTCCGATTTTCGCCATTTTTTTTTATTTGCTTAACAACAAGTTTATATACCAAGCAGTGAAAGAATTATGTAAAAATCATGACTGAGTCCAAAGTTATGGGCATTTAAATTTAAAAAATTAAAAAAAGGCGATTTTTTGTCATTTTTTTGGGAAAAAAGTATCTTTTTCTTTTTAAGTTATCTAAAAAGTTTCTAAGAAGATGTATATAGAATTTATACTTTTTGGAAAGCTGACTTTACATAAAATACGATAAATGAAACAAAACCTAAAAATTTTTGATACCGAGGGGACCAGGTCCATCCAAAAAAACCCTATTTTTTATGGAAAATTAAATTTTGAGCAAAAATTCTCAAATCGCATAGTCGATATCAAATTATAGTGACCTGTTTTATATGACCCAATAAGTTCTTAATCATTTTGTAACGGGTTTCGATAACCCCGCCCCTGGTATGGATATAATAGGCAAAAAACCAAAAAATCCCATTTTTGGGATTTTTTAAAACTTTTTTGGGAATTCCGGGATTTCTAATAAGAAAATTCGAAATTTTTATTTAATTTTGGATTTTGAGTAAAAAAATCTACCTAACTGTAAAATTTCATCAAAAAATATTCATAAATAAAATTTTTATTGCAATTTGAAAAATTTGTATCTTCGCAAAAACTGAATAAAAAACATTTTTTAATTTTTTTTAAAAAAAGTATTCCGCGAATTTTTTAATTTTCAAAAATTATATACAGTTTTGAAAAATAGACAAAATTACCTTTCCATTGATATATAACATGCCTACCTAATGTTTTTTAAGTGACAAATTAATTAGGGAAAACTCAACATCTTTTAGAAAATTTACCTAGCACTATTATTTTCATCCATATATGTAACAAATTTAAGAGTTAACCTTATGGATGAAAATAATAGTGCTAGGCAAATTTTCTAAAAGATGTTGAGTTTTCCCTAATTAATTTGTCACTTAAAAACATTAGGTAGGCATGTTATATATCAATGGAAAGGTAATTTTGTCTATTTTTCAAAACTGTATATAATTTTTGAAAATTAAAAAATTCGCGGAATACTTTTTTTAAAAAAAATTAAAAAATGTTTTTTATTCAGTTTTTGCGAAGATACAAATTTTTCTAATTGCAATAAAAATTTTATTTATGAATATTTTTTGATGAAATTTTACAGTTAGGTAGATTTTTTTACTTAAAATCCAAAATTAAATCAAAATTTCGAATTTTCTTATTAGAAATCCCGGAATTCCCAAAAAAGTTTTAAAAAATCCCAAAAATGGGATTTTTTAGTTTTTTGCCTATTATATCCATACCAGGGGCGGGGTTATCGAAACCCGTTACAAAATGATTAAGAACATATTGGGTCATATAAAACAGGTCACTATAATTTGATATCGACTATGCGATTTGAGAATTTTTGCTCAAAATTTAATTTTCCATAAAAAATAGGGTTTTTTTGGATGGACCTGGTCCCCTCGGTATCAAAAATTTTTAGGTTTTGTTTCATTTATCGTACTTTATGTAAAGTCAGCTTTCCAAAAAGTATAAATTCTATATACATCTTCTTAGAAACTTTTTAGATAACTTAAAAAGAAAAAGATACTTTTTTCCCAAAAAAATGACAAAAAATCGCCTTTTTTTAATTTTTTAAATTAAAATGCCTATAACTTTGGACTCAGTCATGATTTTTACATAATTCTTTCACTGCTTGATATATAAACTTGTTGTTAAGCGAATAAAAAAAATGGCGAAAATCGGGAATATTTGGACCTGCTATTATCAAAAAAAACTAAAGTAAGGACGGTAAAAATTTTAAAATTTTAATTTTCAAATGCGAATATCTCCTAAACTATAAGAGATAATTTACTGCTACGACGACATTTTTTATAGTGCTCGATGAGGAGATTCTATATACGAAATTTTTTTTAAATCGGAACTCAAATGAAGAAATAGGATCGTTTTAAAAATTTAACATAGCCGAGGTGTCCTAATTTGATGACCCCCCGCCGGGCCCCTGGTTGGCCTATAAGGTCCAAATTCAAAACCTAAACTCGACAACACCTCCTCTTTGTGCACACCAAATTTCATTAAAATCGGATTAACCGTTTAGAAGTTACCGAATTATTTCCCTCTTTTTTTTTTCCTATACCACTGTGCGCCGTATTGTCCAAATTTTATCCAAATATCTTGAAAATTGTAGCCTGTAGCTTGCGCACAAGGTTTACATGGACAGCCAACCAGCCCTCCCCACTATAGTGGTGTAGGGTATAAAAATAATCAGATAGGTGTGTGGTAATTTTTTGAAATTCAAATCTTTTAGTAAGTAAAAGGGTAAAAACTTAATTCGAAATTAATCGAAAAATTAAGTATACAAAGTTAGTATTATTTGGATATTTCGACGGGTGAAAATTTTACCTATTTTTGGTACTTTTTTCATAAAACATAATGATACCAACACGGAATTACAACTATTAGGAATAACATTTTATTTAAATTTCGTGGATGAAAAAAGGGGATAAAAACGGAAAATTGAGCCAATTTTAATAAAATTTTAAAAATAATCATAAAGAAATTATGCAAAACATCAATTGTAAAACTTAACTGAAACAAGTTAGAGTGCTATATTCGGCTACGCCGAATCTTAAATACCCTCCACCAGCAAGCTACTTTTTGTTGAAACCCATTTAACTATTTAATTTTTAGATAACTCGCCAAAATTTTTGTCGAACTAATTTTGATTAGGTCCAGACAAATTTAGAATGATTTATCTATACACAGAACATACTTATGTCGAATTTTATTCGGATATATTAATTTAATAACGAATTAAGTGGTATTAAGTGATTTTCAACAGTTAACCTTATATGGGACCTAAGACATTTTATGGACCGGTCCTGAAAAAATTCCGTATAATGATTTATATACATATATACAAAATATACATTTATGTCAAATTTTATACCTACATGTGCATAAAATGTGCGTTTAAGTAATTTTTAGAAATGGCCCTTATATGGGAGTTGTGACCAAATATGGACCGATACAGAAAAATTGTATACCTATGTATAAAATGTGCGTTCAAGTAATTTTCAGAAATGGTCCTTATATAGTACTTGTGACCAATTATGCACCGATCAGGAAACAATTTCGTATAATGCAGAGAAAGATCAAGTATAATTTTACTCCAATAGGTGCGTTTAGGTGATTTTAGGAAGTGGACTTTATATAGGAGCTATGAGCAATTAAGGGCCTATCCGGAAAAAATTTCGTAGAGTGATTTATGTAAAGACAAAACATATAAGTGTCGTTTAAGTGATGCTCAGAAGTGGACCTTATATGGGAGCTGTGACCAATAATGGACCGATCCGACAAAAAAGTGGTAAAATGATTTGTATGTACACAAAACTTATTCAAGTCGAATTTTATTCCTATAGCTTAAGAATTCAATGAAATATATGCCTGTAAGTGATTTTCGGAAGTGGACCTTATATGGGAACTATGACCAATTATGGGCCTATTCGGGAAAAATTTCGCAGAGTGATTTATATTTGGGCCAAACATGTTTGTGTCGAATTTTATCAAGATGGATTTATTTGATAATGAAATATGTGCTTTTAAGTGATTTTCGTAAGTGGGCCTTATATGGGAGTTATGACCAATAATGAACCGATCCGTAAAAAATTTTGTAAAATGATTTGTACGTACACAAAACATATTCAAGTCGAATTTTAACCCGATAGCTTTAGAATTCAATGAAATATATGCGTTTAAGTGATTTTCGGAAGTGGACTTTATATGGGAGCTATGACCAATTGTGAACCGAATGCGATCTACGTTGGTAGTATGATTTCTGTTTATATTATATTTATATGTACAAAATTTGGTGTTGATACCGATATATTTGATTGAGTTATTAACGATAAACTAATTTCCGGGAATATATACCTTTGTATGGGGGCTATGGGAAATATTGGATCGATTGTAAAGATTTTGAACATAATTGATCACTGCCCTAAAAAAGTGTGACAAAATTCATCGCAATATCTTTGGTAGTTTCTGAGAAAACTTCAAAAGAATTATGAAAAAAAACGTAATTTTTTTCGAGGTAGTCTGAAATTTTTACTCATAACTTTTTATGTTGTGAACCGATTTTGCTGATTTTCAATACCAAACTGCTTAGGATAATAATAAATATTTTGGGTGAATTGGGTTGATTTCCTTTACTTAGTTTTAACGTGAGCGTGTTTTACACAGACAGACAGACAGACGGACATATTTAAATCGACTCAGAATTTCATAAGGACCCAGAATATATATACTTTGTTGGGTCTTAGATGAATATTTCTTGGTGTTACACACGGAACGACAAATTTATATATACCCTCTATCACCACTGATGGTGGTGGACTGTATATAAAGCATTTCAATTCACACACCCCTAGTATTTATAGTTAATCTATTTTTAGCACATATCATTATGTTGCATGGTGAATAACTTACCCATTTAACTAATATATTCTATTCATAAAAAATCAAATACCCCATAACTTGTATTCAATGTTAAACAATCTATTGATCTAAAATTAATCTTTAGTGTAAATTATTTTTTGCCCGACTGCATTTCATCCATCTGCGTAAAACATACAAATCTTTACAACATCAGTCAGTCACTCGTAGTTAACATCAAAATCCATGCTGCACGCTACTTTAGCACGTGGATGTGTTTACGTTGTTGATGCAGCGGAAAAAAATAGTGGAACTATATACATCTGTATATGAACATGTCACGGTCTTAAGAAAAAACTTGCATTTTGTGTCTTATAAAGAAATATAGTTTTAAGAAAATCAGCCACCCTAAAATTGCCATCCCTTGTAAATGTTTGCAAAACTATTCTATAACTCTATTTCACATGTAGCAATCATATCGCATTTATTTTTATGCTGGTACTCCATAGTGTTGCTGCTGTTGGCTTTGCTTGTGTTTGCATTTAGGATCTTCTTTCGTTACATGTGCACTGATTCGTGGTCACCTTTTAGCAGACAATTGATTTCGAACTCAGGTTGAAAATTGAGCAAATGTTACGACGACTACAGCAACTGCTACATACAGCTCACTTATGTAGGTTGTGTACCGTGCACTCGACATGTGTGAGCTTATCGTGTTACCTCACACAATGTATTCCCAATTCTGTTGAAATTTTTCAGAAATGTTAGTTGTGTCAAGGAAGCCATTGGCAGAGGTAATAAAAATAAAGTCGATTGTGGTTAATAAATAATGATTTATATATTTTAAACAAATGATTTAAATATAGTGCAATTATGAGTAAGTTAAATAAAATATAATAAACAAATTAAGAAGAATTTATAATTAAGAAATTAGTGATAATTGATGTTCTTAAACAGTAAACACCAACGCAAAAAAGATAATAGAAAAATAAATTTGATTCTAATTTAATTGATACAAAAATGTTTCTTTATATTTCTTTTTTTAAAATTTCAAAGATTAAATTATAAATATTTTAATTAACATGATTAAAAGTATTTTAAACTTTGAAACATATTAATGTGTAAAAAGTGCTACGTATGGAAAACTAATTCGTTTATAATAGGGGAAGCAGTCTAGTGGTATCCACCGTCTGGTGAACTCTTAAGATATGATGCTATACTAAGCTATATAGTACGCATTAAGCATAAATTCCAACTCAGTTCAAAATCAGTTCTAATTCAGTTCCAGTTCAGTTCAGTTCTAGTTCAGTTCTAGTTCAGTTCTAGTTCAGTTCAAGTTCAGTTCTAGTTCAGTTCTAGTTCAGTTCTAGTTCAGTTCTAGTTCAGTTCTAGTTCAGTTCTAGTTCAGTTCTAGTTCAGTTCTAGTTCAGCTCTAGTTCAGTTCTAGTTCAGTTCTAGTTCAGTTCTAGTTCAGTTCTAGTTCAGTTCTAGTTCAGTTCTAGTTCAGTTCTAGGTTCAGTTCGGTTCAGTTCTGTTCAGTTCTAGTTCAGTTCTAGTTCAGTTCTAGTTCAGTTCTAGTTCAGTTCTAGTTCAGTTCTAGTTCAGTTCTAGTTCAGTTCTAGTTCAGTTCTAGTTCAGTTCTAGTTCAGTTCTAGTTCAGTTCTAGTTCAGTTCTAGTTCAGTTCTAGTTCAGTTCTAGTTCAGTTCTAGTTCAGTTCAAGTTCAGTTCTAGTTCAGTTCTAGTTCAGTTCTAGTTCAGTTCTAGTTCAGT
The DNA here is from genome assembly GCF_015586225.1 of Lucilia sericata. Classification (NCBI taxonomy): domain Eukaryota; kingdom Metazoa; phylum Arthropoda; class Insecta; order Diptera; family Calliphoridae; genus Lucilia; species Lucilia sericata. The sequence goes on along the minus strand of NW_023994840.1, from coordinate 85,831 downwards.
TCTAGTTCAGCTCTAGTTCAGTTCTAGTTCAGTTCTAGTTCAGTTCTAGTTCAGTTCTAGTTCAGTTCTAGTTCAGTTCAAGTTCAGTTCTAGTTCAGTTCTAGTTCAGTTCTAGTTCAGTTCTAGTTCAGTTCTAGTCAGTTCTAGTTCAGCTCTAGTTCAGTTCTAGTTCAGTTCTAGTTCAGTTCTAGTTCAGTTCTAGTTCAGTTCTAGTTCAGTTCTAGTTCAGTTCTAGTTCACTTCTGGTTCAGTTCTGGTTCAGTTCTAGTTCAGTTCTAGTTCAGTTCTAGTTCAGTTCTATTTCAGTTCTAGTTCAGTTCTAGTTCAGTTCTAGTTCAGTTCTAGTTCAGTTCTAGTTCAGTTCTAGTTCAGTTCTAGTTCAGTTCTAGTTCAGTTCTAGTTCAGTTCTAGTTCAGTTCTAGTTCAGTTCTAGTTTAGTTCTAGTTCAGTTCTAATTCAGTTCTAGTTCAGTTCTAGTTCAGTTTTAGTTCAGTTTTAGTTCAGTTCTAGTTCAGTTCTAGTTCAGTTCTATTTCAGTTCTAGTTCAGTTCTAGTTCAGTTCTAGTTCAGTTCTAGTTCAGTTCTAGTTCAGTTCTAGTTCAGTCTAGTTCAGTTCTAGTTCAGTTCTAGTTCAGTTCTAGTTCAGTTCTAGTTCAGTTCAAGTTCAGTTCTAGTTCAGTTCTAGTTCAGTTCTAGTTCAGTTCTAGTTCAGTTCTAGTTCAGTTCTAGTTCAGTTCTAGTTCAGTTCTAGTTCAGTTCTAGTTCAGTTCTAGTTCAGTTCTAGTTCAGTTCAAGTTCAGTTCTAGTTCAGTTCTAGTTCAGTTCTAGTTCAGTTCTAGTTCAGTTCTAGTTCAGTTCTAGTTCACTTCTGGTTCAGTTCTGGTTCAGTTCTAGTTCAGTTCTAGTTCAGTTCTAGTTCAGTTCTATTTCAGTTCTAGTTCAGTTCTAGTTCAGTTCTATTTCAGTTCTAGTTCAGTTCTAGTTCAGTTCTAGTTCAGTTCTAGTTCAGTTCTAGTTCAGTTCTAGTTCAGTTCTAGTTCAGTTCTAGTTCAGTTCTAGTTCAGTTCTAGTTCAGTTCTAGTTCAGTTCTAGTTCAGTTCTAGTTCAGTTCTAGTTCAGTTCTAGTTCAGTTCTAGTTTAGTTCTAGTTCAGTTCTAGTTCAGTTCTAGTTCAGTAGTTCACTTCTGGTTCAGTTCTGGTTCAGTTCTAGTTCAGTTCTAGTTCAGTTCTAGTTCAGTTCTATTTCAGTTCTAGTTCAGTTCTAGTTCAGTTCTAGTTCAGTTCTAGTTCAGTTCTAGTTCAGTTCTAGTTCAGTTCTAGTTCAGTTCTAGTTCAGTTCTAGTTCAGTTCTAGTTCAGTTCTAGTTCAGTTCTAGTTCAGTTCTAGTTCAGTTCAAGTTCAGTTCTAGTTCAGTTCTAGTTCAGTTCTAGTTCAGTTCTAGTTCAGTTCTAGTTCAGCTCTAGTTCAGTTCTAGTTCAGTTCTAGTTCAGTTCTAGTTCAGTTCTAGTTCAGTTCTAGTTCAGTTCAAGTTCAGTTCTAGTTCAGTTCTAGTTCAGTTCTAGTTCAGTTCTAGTTCAGTTCTAGTTCAGTTCTAGTTCAGCTCTAGTTCAGTTCTAGTTCAGTTCTAGTTCAGTTCTAGTTCAGTTCTAGTTCAGTTCTAGTTCAGTTCTAGTTCACTTCTGGTTCAGTTCTGGTTCAGTTCTAGTTCAGTTCTAGTTCAGTTCTAGTCAGTTCTATTTCAGTTCTAGTTCAGTTCTAGTCAGTTCTAGTTCAGTTCTAGTTCAGTTCTAGTTCAGTTCTAGTCAGTTCTAGTTCAGTTCTAGTTCAGTTCTAGTTCAGTTCTAGTTCAGTTCTAGTTCAGTTCTAGTTCAGTTCTAGTTTAGTTCTAGTTCAGTTCTAATCAGTTCTAGTTCAGGTTCTAGTTCAGTTTTAGTTCAGTATTTTAGTTCAGTTCTAGTTCAGTTCTAGTTCAGTTCTAGTTCAGTTCTAGTTCAGTTCTAGTTCAGTTCTAGTTCAGTTCTAGTTCAGTTCTAGTTCAGTTCTAGTTCAGTTTTCTAGTCAGTTCTAGTTTCATTTCTAGTTCAGTTCTAGTATCAGTTCTAGTTCTAGTTCAAGTTCTAGTTCTAGTTCAGTTCTAGTTCAGTTCTAGTTCAGTCTCTAGTTCAGTTCTAGTTCTAGGTCAGTTCTAGTTCAGTTCTAGTTTCAGTTCTAGTTCAGTTCTAGTAGTTCTAGTTCTAGTTCTAGTTCAGTTCGAGTTCAGTTCTAGCATTCAGTTCTAGTTCTAGTCAGTTAGTTCAGTTCCAGTTCAGTTCTAGTTCAGATCTAGTTCAGTTCTAGGTTCAGCTTGAATTCATCACTAGTTCAATTGTAATTCAGTTATATACAACTTAGCTGAGGGGTTTAAAAAATCTTTTCTGATAATTTTTGAACAATATCATTTTAAAGGTATCAGTGTCTGAAAGAGTGATTCGTATTGTATTCGTATTGGATTCCGTAAAATCTCTTAAAGAATTTTAAACATTTAAACAAAGATTCAGTCAGATGGATTGCCGATAAATCGAAATAATTTATTGATAAAATAGATTTAATATGGTTAAAGTACATACATATTGTAAACCGTTTGTATTAAATGATTATTTCTTTTCTCACCTTTAATTTCAGCATCAATTTTCGTTTCATACAATTTATCCAAATGAATTCCACCGATGAGGATCATAAACTACAAACGTAATTTCATAATAATAATTTTGTAATGGACTGGTTATTAGCAACACCGCAACTTCATAGTGCTTTCTCATCATTGGGCTCCCTTGAGGGAGATACTTACGTTGTTAGCGCTAACGCATTAGGTAAGTGAGATATAGTCCAGCAAACCCAACCAACTGTACTTAATATCCTTCCACAAAACCCACAGCCACACTGGAGGAAATAAATTATAAACTATCTTACGAAGATCAAACCTTACGTACCTTTCGGAGAGCTATCGGTTTCGGGCAAAATGTACGATCCGATTTAATACCTTTACTAGAGAATACGAAAGATGAGGATATTTTAGACTCGGTTATACGTATATTGGTGAATTTAACAGTACCGGTTGAGTGTCTGTTCTCAGTCGATGTCATGTATCGCACCGAGGTGGGCAGACATACGATATTTGAATTGAATAAATTATTGCACACAAGCAAGGAAGCCTTCACCGATCCGAAAAGTACGAAATCTGTGGTGGAATACATGAAGCATATTTTGGAATCCGATTCAAAGTTGACGCCGAAAAAATGCGATCAAATCAACAATTGCCTATTATTGCTGAGGAATATTCTGCATATTCCCGAATCGAATGCAAACTATTTAATGCCTTCGACTTCGCACAATCAGCCGGGCAGCACACATCCCGTCTCTATGCAAAATACCATACTATGGAATCTGTTTATACAGAGCATAGACAAATTACTATTGTATCTTATGACCTGTCCGCAGCGTGCTTTTTGGGGTGTAACCATGGTGCAGTTGATTGCCTTGATTTATAAAGATCAACATGTTAGCACTTTGCAGAAATTATTGAATTTGTGGTTTGAGGCTTCACTGTCGGAAAGTTCGGAAGATAATGAAAGTAATACTTCGCCGCCAAAACAGGGCAGTTGTGATTCTAGCCCCATGTTGACATCAGATCCCACATCTGATTCTTCGGATAATGGTAAGTGTTGTTAAGATGAAAGGTCAGCAGAGCTAATTACTAAATATCACTTGTTCTTTAACAGGTAGCACCGGTAGTAAAAATGGTAATTCTGAAGATCGTCGTCAAGCATTGCGTGAAGAAACCGAGGCCACTTTACAAGAGGTGAGTCGTAAGGGTCAAGAATACCAAGACTCTATGTTAAGAGTACCCGCTGACAAAGTTGATAGTTCCGAAGGAGCTAGTGATGTGGGCGCCACCGATTGTGAGGAAGGTTTCATTTTGAAACAAAATCAACAGGGCAATGATGTAATGGAATCATTGGAGGATGAGGAAACTGGACAAACAGATGAAACAGTTTTAGATTCTACCAACAATAATTTCGCGACAGAATTAGCGGAGGAAAAATCCACAAACACAAATAAAAAACAACAACAAGAACAACCAGCTGAACAAGATTCTAACACTTCCAATTTGGCCGATGCTGCCAATTTTATGCCACCACCGGCATTACCTCTTAAGAGCTCCACATCAGCGTGCAAAACACGCGTTATAGATACCGAATTAATGACGGCTACACCAAAAGTTTGTCAAAAATCCCCACACTCGGGTCATGTCAAACTAACAATGGGTAATTGTGGACCTCAAAAAAGAGAGTGTCCATCTTCACAATCCGAACTTTCAGATTGTGGTTATGGCACTCAAGTTGAAAACCAAGAATCGATTTCAACTTCCAGCAATGATGACGATGGTCCACAGGGTAAACCTCAACATCAGAAACCACCCTGCAGTTCGAAGGCCAGAAACAAGCACAGAATTGTCTTGACCGCCATTGATAAGAAAGAGCTGAGACGTAAGAAATTGGTGAAAAGAAGCAAAAGTAGTTTGTAAGTATTTCAAAATCTAGAGGTTCTTAAGCTTAAAAGATATTTATAGTTATTTTTATATCTAAATACCTTTTTATCAAGAATCACAAATCTCTATTAAACTAACAATTGCGTATTTGTCTGATTTATTTTCTTTTTTTAGAATTAATATGAAAGGTTTAGTGCAGCATACACCCACAGATGAAGACATATCCAATCTTCTTAAGGAATTTACCGTTGACTTTCTGCTTAAAGGCTATGGTTACCTAGTAGAGGAATTACACTCTCAATTATTAACAAATTTAGTAAGTTTATCTCATTGTGCTTGTGCTCTCAAAACATTTTAATTAAATTTGTTTTCTCCCCCTTGCCTCCTAATGCAGAAAATACCCATTGATACATCACATTTCTTTTGGTTGGTTACATATTTCTTGAAATTTGCCGCCCAACTGGAATTGGATATGGAGCATATTAATACCATTCTTACCTTTGATGTCATCAGTTATTTAACCTATGAAGGCGTCATGTTGTGCGAACAATTGGAATTGAATTCACGTCAGGAGGGCAGTGATTTAAAACCATATTTACGTCGCATGCATTTACTCGTCACAGCAATACGCGAATTTTTGCAAGCAATAGAAACATATAAGAAAGTAACACATCTAAGCGATGAAGATCGTGAACGCTTACGTTTATTGCAATTGCAAATAAGCAGTACCGAAGATTTGCGCAATTTATTCGTGCTGCTATTGCGTCGCTTCAATCCCAGTTTACATACGAAACAATATTTACAGGATTTAGTTGTTACAAATCATATATTGCTATTGATTTTGGATAGTGTTACTAAATCGAATAGTAATATACATATAAAGATGATTGATCACATATCACAGTGAGTATTTGTCCAAGTTTAGTCTTTAGATTCTTTAACTTAATGCAAATGAAATTTAGTGTCAATGGGTTCAGGTAGATTATAAATTAGAGATGTACATCAAAAATATATTGATATAGTCCTATTTTACACTGATTGTTCCGATTTCGTATATGTCAGTCATTTCGTTTCGTCTTCGACAATCAATTATCGTGAAATTGTTACCAATAAGGATCACAATGGAGTCCTAGCTAGAGTCGTACTAGGGAGAAACGATACATTCCACCAAGTAATTCTGGGCGCATCAACTATTCTGATGTTAATCTTATGATCATCACACCATTCCTAAACTCGCTGCTCACGCCTCTATTGATTGTATGCCCTTGGAAGGGATTGCATTGTTCACTATCTTATTGTTGACTGATCTATTGGAATTTTGCTCGTCGGGTTACCGGCATCGTATACTTTAGTCGAGATCATCCCGGAGTAGTCTTTTGGCTACTTTGGCTTGATATTGCGGATCTCTCTTACTTCTTCTTCCACGTTGATGGGTGCTTCTTTTCAAATACTCTTTCCTTTCAGATTAATTTGATTGATGTGCTCGCCTTCTTTGTTTCCCTTACTCGTAGGATTCCGACTCCAGATTTCAAATTGTCTGCCAGGGAAGTCAAGGTAATCAACTCCGTAGTAGTCTTTTGCTCATGATTGCAGAATGTCGAGAACAAGATGTCGAAGCATTTTACGTGAACACCTGCTATGTTGGCCTTTTTCACGTTGGTACTTTTTCAACCACTGGGTGAGCTGACTATCCGACTCACCACCTGCCGGTCCATATAAAAGAACATTGCTCAATTACTCGAGCTAACTAATCTATGACCATTGCTGCCCCGTTGCTTAACTTTCGAGATGCAAAAGCATCACTTTCGTTTACAACCACACTGATGGGATAACCTCGGTTGAGTCGGCAACATCACCTAGAGACGTAACTCGAATCTAAGCTGAGGACTTATTCTTACTCACAGAGAATACACTGTGGTAAATCTGGTATGAATAAAGTAAACCAAGAACATACCTGGACAAGGAAAGAAAATTCAATGGTATCACTTGTATCATCCATTACCATTCAACCCAGCACACATCTCATTCATTTGACACACTCATAGAGAACAACATTGACACACTTACTCTTGGTAAGGTCCGTACACCCTTACATTCATCCTTTATCAAATACACTTAACACCATCGCTTAGTCCCACAGTCACTCCTCTGTTGGGTATCAGTTGTATCGGCAACAGCGCCTTATTTATGTGCATCATTATTTTAACCGACATTTTCTTCTCTCGAATTTGGGTTTAAACCACAGCCACTACGAAGGAACCTCTACAATAACTGGGACAAAACAAAGTTCAAAACTTTAGCCTACGGTCTACCGGTTCCCGCGGTACTAGATTATCTGTCACAAGAACTTGAACGTTTCTCCGAAATCTTTCCTTGCAGCTGTACATCTGAAACCATGACTGCTGATTCCTTAACTTGTACATATATACGACTTTTTCTGAATCGAAGTGTATGGACGATATTGACATTCATTGTATAGACGATATTGACATCGAAGACACATTGATCTGTATTTCTTCAAAAACCACGTTTTTGAAGGCATCAACAGAATTTGAAGTAGATACATCAGCTGGAACTAACAACGAATCATTGTTGCAATTATCAAGCTTTTTGACCTTTCTACATCTAATCAGACCTTTACTTTTGATTTTTTATATTTTTAAACCGTTGAAACAAAATCTAGACTCCGATTTTTAATGATTTTTAATACATTTGCGAAAATTTCAACAAAAAAAAAAAAACTGGTACTTATTATAATCTTTCAAACTTTTTAGATTTGCTACTTTGGAAATAATGCATTACTACGGAATGCTTTTAGATGATTTCAATAATAATGGTGAATTTGTCAATGATTGTATATTTACCATGATGCATCATATCGGTGGTGATTTGGGACAAATTGGAACGCTCTTTCAACCGGTCATATTAAAAACCTATTCACGTATATGGGAAGCTGACTATGAACTATGTGATGTAAGTTATACATAGAATTTATTAAACGTAATCTTATAATAATATTGAATTATTTTTTAATCTTTAGGATTGGTCCGATTTAATTGAATATGTTATACACAAATTCATGAATACACCACAAAAGAGTCCTTTAACTTTACCCTCAACATCGCTGACAGAATTAACGAAAGAGCATAATATGGAGACTACTGTGTGGTAAGAATCTTTGTTTTCCATAAAACAAAATTTCTAATACTTTTACAATATTTTCCAGCTTATTTTTTGAGTTTAAGATGTATTTGTTTTAAGTTTAATTAGCAATTTTATTACAAAAAAATATATAATTGATGTTTTAGATGTTTTAATCTAAAAATTATATGCATACGTGGATATTTAAAGAACAATTATTTTAAAAAAAAATTAATTTTTGACATATTTTCATTTCGTTTAACAAATTTTTTGTTTTTTGAGTTCTAAATTTTGTTCTTTCTGAATCCATGTCATGTTGTAATTATGCTCTCACTAAAAACTTACCTAAACAAAAACCTTATGTTTTCAACCTTAAAACAAACTGCTTTTACAGAATGAAACGTGTTCTTCCCCCTTAGCCTTATCTTTAGTAGGTGCCAGTTGTCTGAAGACGTTACAGGATCTCTATTCTCTTTTAACTCTCGATCAACTGTCAGTTTTGCTTGCTGTTGCAGAGAGCAATATCATGATGTGGAATCCCTGTTGACTGTGGATCATGCGTTTCATCGTTGCCTTTTTATTATCAATAACAAATTGTTTTTTAAATATGGTCTGAGATGAAAATTTTATTATTTGTTTATAAATTCTTTTATTACAAAAATAACTTTTGAACTTAAATATTTAACTTATTTATTTGTTTGCGAATATTTCTACTTTAAATTTGTTTAATATCTATCTTAACGTTTTAATTAATTTCAAAGAATAATTGTTTTTATATAAAAAATATTGTAAAATTTTGTTGTACTATTTTGCAAATTTAAATGAACAGTTTTTTAAAGTTTATATAAAATATTTCTTCATTTTATGTTAACAAAATCTACATTAATCGTCGTTGTCTTAAAACAGCACTTGGACTCAAGAGGAAATGGACACTTTGTATTGGTACTACGTGCAGAGTAAGAAGAACAATGATATTGTGGGAAAAATTGTCAAATTGTTCTCCAACAATGGCAACAAACAAAAGTCAAGAATATCGATTATACAGCAACTATTGCAACAGGTATGAATGGAACCAAAATTATATATTTTTTTAATAGGTCCTATGCTATGTTCACACGACACAATTATCGTTCCCATTGAAATAATTATAACTACAGACAAGACCATAGACTAGACTAAGTATAGACTAGACTATAGAAAATACTATAGGCTAGAATATAGACTAGACTATAGACTAGACTGTAGACTAGACTATAGACTAGACTGTAGACTAGGCTATAGACTAGACTGTAGACTAGACTATAGACTAGACTATAAACTAGACTATAGTATAGATTATAGACTAGACTGGACTATAGGCTAGACTAAAGACTAGACTATAGACTTGACAATAGACTGGACTATAGACTAGACTATAGACTAGACTAGACTAGACTATAGACTAGACTATAGACTAGACTATAGACTAGACTATAGACTAGACTATAGACTAGACTATAGACTAGACTATAGACTAGACTATAGACTAGACTATAGACTAGACTATAGACTAGACTATAGACTAGACTATAGACTAGACTATAGACTAGACTATAGACTAGACTATAGACTAGACTATAGACTAGACTATAGACTATACTATAGACTAGACTATAGACTAGACTATAGACTAGACTGTAGACTAGACTGTAGACTAGACTATAGACTAGACTATAGACTAGACTACAGACAAGACTATAACTAGACTATAGACTAGACTACAGACAAGACTATAGACTAGACTATAGACAAGACTATAGACTAGACTATAGACTAGACTGTAGACTAGACTAAAGACTAGACTATAGACTAGACTGTAGACAAGACTATAGACTAGACTATAGAGTAAACTATAGACTAGACTATAAACTAGACTATAGACTAGACTATAGACAAGATTATAAACTAGACTATTGACTACACTATAGACAAGATTATAGACAAAATTATAGACTAGACTACAGACAAGGTTATAGACTAGAGTATAGACTAGACTATAGACCAGACTATAGAATAGACTGTAGACTAGGCAAAGAAACTACCTAACTAAGTAAGTAACTAACTAACTAACTAACTAACTAACTAACTAACTAACTAACTAACTAACTAACTAACTAACTAACTAACTAACTAACTAACTAACTAACTAACTAACTAACTACTAACTAACTAACTAACTAACTAACTAACTAACTAACTAACTAACTAACTAACTAACTAACTACTAACTAACTAACTAACTAACTAACTAACTAACTAACTAACTAACTAACTAACTAACTAACTAACTACTAACTAACTAACTAACTAACTAACTAACTAACTAACTAACTACTAACTAACTAACTAACTAACTAACTAACTAACTAACTAACTAACTAACTACTAACTAACTAACTAACTAACTAACTAACTAACTAACTAACTAACTAACTAACTAACTACTAACTAACTAACTACTAACTAACTAACTAACTACTAACTAACTAACTAACTAACTAACTAACTAACTAACTAACTAACTAACTAACTAACTAACTAACTAACTAACTAACTAACTAACTAACTAACTAACTAACTAACTAACTAACTAACTAACTAACTAACTAACTAACTAACTAACTAACTAACTAACTAACTAACTAACTAACTAACTAACTAACTAACTAACTAACTAACTAACTAACTAACTAACTAACTAACTAACTACTAACTAACTAACTAACTAACTAACTAACTAACTAACTAACTAACTAACTAACTAACTAACTAACTAACTAACTAACTAACTAACTAACTAACTAACTAACTAACTAACTAACTAACTAACTAACTAACTAACTAACTAACTAACTAACTAACTAACTAACTAACTAACTAACTAACTAACTAACTAACTAACTAACTAACTAACTAACTAACTAACTAACTAACTAACTAACTAACTAACTAACTAACTACTAACTAACTAACTAACTAACTAACTAACTAACTAACTAACTAACTAACTAACTAACTAACTAACTAACTAACTAACTAACTAACTAACTAACTAACTAACTAACTAACTAACTAACTAACTAACTAACTAACTAACTAACTAACTAACTAACTAACTAACTAACTAACTAACTAACTAACTAACTAACTAACTAACTAACTAACTAACTAACTAACTAACTAACTAACTAACTAACTAACTAACTAACTAACTAACTACTAACTAACTAACTAACTAACTAACTAACTAACTAACTAACTAACTAACTAACTAACTAACTAACTAACTAACTAACTAACTAACTAACTAACTAACTAACTAACTAACTAACTAACTACTAACTAACTAACTAACTAACTAACTAACTAACTAACTAACTAACTAACTAACTAACTAACTAACTAACTAACTAACTAACTAACTAACTAACTAACTAACTAACTAACTAACTAACTAACTAACTAACTAACTAACTAACTAACTAACTAACTAACTAACTAACTAACTAACTAACTAACTAACTAACTAACTAACTAACTAACTAACTAACTAACTAACTACTAACTAACTAACTAACTAACTAACTAACTAACTAACTAACTAACTAACTAACTAACTAACTAACTAACTAACTAACTAACTAACTAACTAACTAACTAACTAACTAACTAACTAACTAACTAACTAACTAACCAACTAACTAACTAACTAACTAATTCCGAACATCATGTGATCGTTACCACATTTGTACTTTAGACTAACGTGACATCGTATCATTCATACCTCTTCATGCTCTCCTGTGTCTTGAGAATTCTTTAATTCATAATTTAACTTGCCCTGAATACTTAATATCAAATTGATTTTTATCATTCCAGGACATTATTACTTTAGTCGAGTATGATGACTTAATGAAATTTGAAGATGCTGAGTATCAGCGCACTCTACTAACCACACCCACTTCTGGTACCACAGAATCGGGCATTGATATAAATGAAACACCCGTCAAGGGTAACAAACCTTCAGATGATATACAGGTTTGTTATATAAAAATCTTCCTTGATTGCAGTTTATTTTAAAAGAAATCGTAATTTATATTTAAGATTCTTCGTGATCTTATTATCAAGGAAAAGAAACAGCAACATATTGTTTGGCTGCAAAAACTTTTACTCGAATGCTGTTATATTAAGATGATTTTAAAGAATAATCCCTTGCGTGAAGATCATCAACATTTGAGTTTTGTTATGGAACCAGTGGCATATCATTGCATATGTAAGTTGCTTTAACATTATAATGCCGTTGAATGTACTTAAAATTTATTTATATTATTTTTTTGCAGTGAAAAACAAATCCATACCCGTGGTCCAGTGGAATAATGAGCAGGCAACAACAATGCTTTATCAGCCATTCGTTTTACTCTTGCATAAATTGGGCTTTCAGTTACCAGCCGATGCGGGATCAGTATTTGCACGTATACCCGATTTTTGGACACCCGAAATGATGTTCAATTTAGCTAAGAAATTGGGTCCTTTGGAAAAATGTGAGTTAGAAATGAAAATTGAAAATGTGATAAAGGGGCGGGTTGATATTAAATGTATTTTGAGAAGATTTTTTCTTTTTGTTAAATTAAAAAAAATGAGTTAAATAGATATCAGGACCATTAAAGGTTTCTGATCTCTATTAAACACTTAAGACATACGTCGTTATTCTTAAACGTTTTTCTTAAAAAAAAGATCTTTTACGCCAAGATTTAAAGATCTCGAACCCAAATGAAATCGATATTATTCATTTTCTTTTATCATCATTTCCATTACTATTTTGTTTTGTATGATATTTGTTGTGTTGCTACCTTCTTGCGCCTTGTTTCTTTTCTTCTTCTTCTTCTTTTCTTTCTCGTTTCTTGTTCTACTCTGTTTATAGTGTTCATCAAATTCGATATTCATCAATTTGATATTGTCGACGAGACGGAAGTGCTACAATCGTCTAAAACACATTATGATGTCACCTCTACAGCTCGCAATTCCTTGAGTTCAATGTCTAGTTTAGATGTGGATCTAAACGAAAGCGATGAATTGGCACCGATACCGGAAGTTGACGATATCTTAGAGAAAACATCACAGGCTAGTGAGATATTCGCCATGCCCAATGCTAAACAATGTAATTCCATAATAAGGTAAATATTTGTTGCTGAAGAGTTAGTCCGATTCAGAAATAGTCCTAAAACTTCTATAAGATATTAATATTAAAAATTTGAACTGAAACTTTAAATATAGTTTTTCATATTTTCAAGTTCTTTAGCAAAATTCTATTTAAATTAATGTAAAGTTCTTAAACTTATTAATCAATGTTTCAGATAATTTATTAAAATAACATCCGGTGTAATTTATAATAAATTTTACTTTAAATTAAACCTAAAAAACATTAAGAAATCGACAAAACTTGTTGGATTTTTTTAAACAACCTCTTAAAGATTGATTTAATGATTAAACATTATATTAATTAAATGATTTATCATTTGCTTATTGCTATTGTTCTCTTATTAAAACTAAATATAAATTTCATTAACAAAAAAATTAATTTAAAATCTTTATCATCACATTATAGATATACACCTGAACCGACCACAATACCGACCATTCCCAATTGGCTGCAACTGGTAATGCGCAGCAAATGTAACAGTTCCAATGCTACTACAACAACAAATGCCGCTGCTGCAGCAGCCAGTTTAGCTAATTTAGCAACAAATGCCTGGTAAGATTTTTTAACACAATTTGTATGCACATGTTTTGGGGGGATAACTTAAAACTAAAGTTTTACTAAAATTCCACTAAGATATAATTTTCAATTACATCGTTCATTAAATTCATAATAATAGTTATAGTATCTTATACAAGATCTCTTCGTTTAGATTGTGCTGACTTGTAATAAGTGCAACTCTAATAAGTATATTTTACTTAAGGATTGCTGACTTTTTACCGTTGGCTGCGAATGTTAGTTTTAACAGTGTTATTGTCATTTCAAATAAAATGATTATGTAAACTTTAACATGCTGGTAGTGTCAGATAACATGCAGCCGCTGTATGTGGCAGATATTTGAAAATAAGGGGGACCAGTTTTGAAAAATTATTTTAACATTTTCAATGTATTTAAAATTATATGGATTCTATTCGAGTGATTCAATACAAAAGTCTAAACGACATCTGGGGCAGGCATAAAAAATTTAAATTTTGAAATAGTACTAACTTATAACATAAAGAGTACTTTTTTTAGGCTTGAATGTACCAAACTTATTTTCCGCTAGACTATATGCTGAACTATAAACTAGACTAGTTAGAAACTATACTACAGACCAGACAAGATTATAGACTAGACTATAGACTACACAATAGAATAGACTTTAGACTATATTATAGACTAGACTAGACTATAGATTAGCCTACAGACTAGCCTATAGACTAGCCTATAGACTAGACTATAGACTAGCCTATAGACTAGACTATAGACTAGACTATAGACTAGACTATAGACTAGACTATAGACTAGACTATAGACTAGACTATAGACTAGACTATAGACTAGACTAGACTGACTATAACTAGACTATAGACTAGACTTAGCTAGACTATAGACTAGACTATGACTAATATAGACTAGACTATAGACTAGATAAGACTAGATATAGACTAGACTACTAGACTAGACTATAGACTAGACTATAGACTAGACTATAGACTAGACTATAGACTAGACTATAGACTAGACGATAACTAGACTATAGACTAGACTATGGACTAGACTTAGACTAGACTTAGATAGACTTATAGACTAGACTATAGACTAGACTATAGGACTAGACTATAGACTAGACTATAGACTAGACTAATGACTAGACTATAGACTAGACTATGATAGACATAGACTAGACTATAGACTAGACTATAGACTAGACTATAGACTAGACTATAGACTCGACTATAGACTAGCACTATAGACTAGACTATAGACTAGACTATAGACTAGACTATAGACAGGACTTATAGACTAGACTAGACTAGACTATAGACTAGACTATAGACTAGACTATAGACTAGACTATAGACTAGACTATAGACTAGACTATAGACTAGACTATAGACTAGACTATAGACTAGACTATAGACTAGACTATAGACTAGCTATAGACTAGACTATTAGACTAGACTATAGACTAGACTATAGACTAGACTATAGACTAGACTATAGACTAGACTATAGACTAGACTATAGACTAGACTATAGACTAGACTATAGACTAGACTATAGACTAGACTATAGACTAGACTATAGACTAGACTATAGACTAGACTATAGACTAGACTATAGACTAGACTATAGACTAGACTATAGACTAGACTAGACTAGACTATAGACTAGACTATAGACTAGACTATAGACTAGACTATAGACTAGACTATAGACTATACTATAGACTAGAGACTAGACTATAGACTAGACTATAGACTAGACTATAGACTAGACTATAGACTAGACTATAGACTAGACTATAGACTAGACTATAGACTAGACTATAGACTAGACTATAGACTAGACTATAGACTAGACTATAGACTAGACTATAGACTAGACTATAGACTAGACTATAGACTAGACTATAGACTAGACTATAGACTAGACTATAGACTAGACTATAGACTAGACTATAGACTAGACTATAGACTAGACTATAGACTAGACTATAGACTAGACTATAGACTAGACTATAGACTAGACTATAGACTAGACTATAGACTAGACTATAGACTAGACTATAGACTAGACTATAGACTAGACGAAGAACTAGGACTATAAGACTAGACTATAGACTAGGACTATAGACGAGACCTATAGACTAGACTAATAGACTAGACTATAGACTAGACTATAGACTAGACTATCGACTAACCTAGACTATGACTAGACTATAGACAAGCTAATAGACTAGACTATAGACTAAGACTATAGGACTAGACTATAGACTAGACTAAGACAGACTATAGACAGACTATAGACTAGACTATAGACTAGACTATAGACATACTATAGACTAGACTATAGACTGACTATAGACTAGACTATAGACTAGACTATAGACTAGACTATAGACAGACTATAGACTAGACTAGAGTGCTAACGTCATTGTGAAATCCGTGGATATGCAAATGGTGCATTTGTTAAGAATACAAATGAATGGAGTTTAAAACACCTGAGTAAATAATAAACTTACATAAACAAATATGTATTAACTTCTAAAACATGACAAATTTTAATATCAGAAAGAAGAACTTAATTATCTTGCAAAAATATGTATGTATATGTTACTTCATAAATTGGAAGTTTCATCGCAATATGTATTTCCCTTTCATACATTTTGTCAACTGTTTTCATTCCTAGAAAACATCATTCATGATTCATGACAAGTCACAATAAAAGTGTAACATTTTTCGACATGACAACACTGTCCCAAAAATTTGTCATAAAAATCTTGTTGACATATTCAAATCAAATGAAAAACAAAATTTTTTATCTTCGCCTACAAGTAGTAAAAGGTACAAAAACAAATACTTACGAGCATAAATGTGTACATACAACTGGTATTTACTAGATACAATCATATTTTACATACAATCTTTATTTTAACGCCAACTAAATATAAACATTGTTAAATGATTCGAAACAAAACAAACAGAAATAAATAAATAAAAATCTATGTAGAAATATGAGACCAAAATATATGAATGCTAGGGATCTAAACGGTAGATTTGAAAAAGTGTGCAAAATCTTAACATTCATAGTGGTTGAAGAAAAAGTACCCTATATCACTAGTGGGCATAAAGATGCACTTATAATACACCTTGTGTTACAAAAGTTCTAACTATGTGAATATGACTTGATATTTCCATAGTGTAGTTAGAGGTTTTTTAAAAAATAATATTAATAAACAGTAGCTTCATAAATGTTGCAGTTTTGCACGATGTGTCGCCATACATAGAGCGCTAAAATACTCAAATTAAAACAGTTTAAACATTTTGTGACACATATGGCCGTAACATAATCTTGATAGGAGTTTGTTACACAAATAAATACATATTTGACAGAGACTGCTATTTGATTCTCACAAACTTAAAACCTAAACAGAATATTAAAAAGTTTCGTTATTTTATATTTGTTTCTATGTTTTAATATGATCAGCATATTACTTAGGTGATTTTTTTTGTTTATTTTTAATTATTATTATTATTATTATTATTCTATATAAAGTGACATTTAGATTAATATTGTTAAATGTGACAAGTCATGTTAATGACCAGAATATTGCAAATTTTAAAATAAATAAATCAAAATGTTGTATTGTCAAATGCTAAAATTTTAAAAGAAACAGATTTATTAAAAACTTGTAGAAATAATTTTGTGAAAAAAGTTGTTGAGCTTGTTTTTTTTAGAATTATAATTAAACAAAATAAATTTATGAACTTTGAAACAAAATCGGCAAGTGATCAAATTTTTAACTAAAAACTAGTACACTTCTTGTTCAGCTCTCGATCAGTTCTAGTTCAGTTCTAGTTCTAGTTCAGTTCTAGTTCAGTTCTAATTCAGTTCTAGTTCAGTTCTAGTTCAGTTCTAGTTCAGTTCTAGTTCAGTTCTAGTTCAGTTCTAGTTCAGTTCTAGTTCAGTTCTAGTTCAGTTTCTAGTTCAGTTCTAGTTCAGTTCTAGTTCAGTTCTAGTCAGTCTAGTTCAGTTCTAGTTCAGTTCTAGTTCAGTTCTAGTTCAGTTCTAGTTCAGTTCTAGTTCAGTTCTAGTTCAGTTCTAGTTCAGTTCTAGTTCAGTTCTAGTTCAGTTCTAGTTCAGTTCTAGTTCAGTTCTAGTTAGTCTAGTTCAGTTCTAGTTCAGTCTAGTCAGTTCTAGTCAGTTCTAGTTCAGTTCTAGTTCAGTTCTAGTTCAGTTCTAGTTCAGTTCTAGTTCAGTTCTAGTTCAGTTCTAGTTCAGTTAGTTCAGTTCTAGTTCAGTTCTAGTTCAGTTCTAGTTCAGTTCTAGTTCAGTTCTAGTCAGTTCTAGTTCAGTTCTAGTTCAGTTCTAGTTCGTTCTAGTTCAGTTCTAGTTCAGTTCTAGTTCAGTTCTGGTTCAGTTTTAGTTCAGTTCTAGTTCAGTTCTAGTTCAGTTCTAGTTCAGTTCTAGTTC
The DNA here is from genome assembly GCF_015586225.1 of Lucilia sericata. NCBI lineage: Eukaryota > Metazoa > Arthropoda > Insecta > Diptera > Calliphoridae > Lucilia > Lucilia sericata. Next base: position 67,910 of record NW_023994840.1, on the reverse strand, counting down.
AGTTCTAGTTCAGTTTCTAGTTCTGTTCTAGTTCAGTTCTAGTTCAGTTCTAGTTCTAGTTCAGTTCTAGTTCAGTTCTAGTTCAGTTCTAGTCTAGTCAGTTTAGTTCAGTTCTAGTTCAGTTCTAGTTCTAGTCAGCTCAGTTCAGTCTAGTTCAGTTCTAATTCAGTTCTAGTTCAGTTCTAGTTCAGTGCTAGTAATATTGATTAATATATCTGCAGTACTAGTTCAGTTCTTGCTCAGTTCTACTAATAATTATAAATATTTCTTAAATCGTCTCAAAATTTATAACATTCATGAAACATCTTTCTATTCTTATGATTCATTTTTGATTCTGTCATAATTTTATTTAAAATACTAAAAAAATTATTCCAACTAAAATGGCACATAAACTAAATAAACTGAAGAATATTATTTTAACAATAAAAAAAAATAACCTGCAATATAAATTATATTTTGGTTTTCTCTGTGACCTTCTTAAAGTTTAATAAAAAAAGACTGCAACTGGGTTTGGTACAAACAATAAAGCAGCCATAGCAAAACTGTCTGTTAAAAAAATCTAAAGACATGTCTAAAAGTTCAGTAACCAAAAAAGAAGAAAATATTTAAGAGAAACAATGGGCAATTTTATGAAGTATGAAATGTATTGTATTGGTACCTGCATTATTAACCAAAAACAATGTATATTTACTACCTATAAAAATTACTCATATGGACTTAATAGAGGAGTTACATAGTCTGCAACAAGCATCAGGGCAAGTAGTAAACGCTATTAACATGTACTTGGTTTGTACTCGTACTTATAGTGGATGCAAAAATTAGCACCAACAGTACAAGTTCGGTTGAAAGCATGTATTGTAATGAATGGTTCGTATATTATAGTAACACCTTAAGAAGTGTCTATCAATCAAGGCATAAATCATTTTAATTAATTTTTTGTAAACAGCCAACAAATAAACCTGAAGTCAAATACATTTGAACCAGGTTTGACGAGGGTTTTCAATAGAAATTTCAGCCACATACTTACGAAAAACCTGATAACTAGAACTGAACTAGAACTGAACTAGAACTGAACTAGAACTGAACTAGAACTGAACTAGAACTGAACTAGAACTGAACTAGAACTGAACTAGAACTGAACTAGAACTGAACTAGAACTGAACTAGAACTGAACTAGAACTGAACTGAACTAGAACTGAACTAGAACTGTACTAGAACTGAACTAGAACTGAACTAGAACTGAACTAGAACTGAACTAGAACTGAACTAGAACTGAACTAGAACTGAACTAGAACTGAACTAGAACTGAACTAGAACTGAACTAGAACTGAACTAGAACTGAACTAGAACTGAACTAGAACTGAACTAGAACTGAACTAGAACTGAACTAGAACTGAACTAGAACTGAACTAGAACTGAACTAGAACTGAACTAGAAACTGAACTGAACTAGAAACTGTACTAGAACTGAACTAGAACTGAACTAGAACTGAACTAGAACTGAACTAGAACTTAACTAGAACTGAACTAGAACTGAACTAGAACTGAACTAGAACTGAACTAGAACTGAACTAGAACTGAACTAGAACTGAACTAGAACTGAACTAGAACTGAACTAGAACTGAACTAGAACTGAACTAGAACTGAACTAGAACTGAACTAGAACTGAACTAGAACTGAACTAGAACTGAATGACTAGAACTGAACTAGAACCTGAAACTAGAACGGAACTAGAAACTGAACTAGAACTGAACTAGAAACTGAACTAGAACTAAACTAGAACTGAACTAGAACTGAACTAGAACTGAACTAGAACTGGAACTAGAACTGAACTAGAACTGAACTAGAAACTGAACTAGAACTGGAACTAGAAACTGAACTAGAAACTGAACTAGAACTGAACTAGAACTGAACTAGAACTGAAACTAGAACTGAAACTAGAACTGAACTAGAAACTGAACTAGAAACTGAAACTAGACCTGAACCTAGACGTGAACCAGAGTGAACTAGATCTGAACTAGATTGAACTATAACTGAACTAGAACTAAACTACAACTAACTATAATGTGTAAATCTTACAATATGTAGAACTAAACCCCTAGGATTTATTCGCTAAACGAGTCTCAGTAGTATTTCAATAGATGGCACTAATAAAGACACTTTGGCATTAAAATATTTTTCGGAGAAAAAAACTAATATAATTAATGGTTTAAGGGGAAAATATTATATACAAATTTATTAACAAAATTTGTATGGTTTTTTAAAAGGTCTCATTCAATCGGTTATTTTGTATTGCTTTAAGATTTAACACTTTATTAGCCCGCAAAAATTGTTGTAATAATCATAAAGGAGGACACATTTCCAAAAGGCATTTTAAATTTAGATAAAATACCTCTTGACATACACATGAACGAATGAATGTACGTCTAAAATAGTTTGCAGTCTTTTTTTCTTTGAGTTTATCCGAAAACAACCCACATTCGTGGTACAAAAAAGCAAATGCAAAAATAAATTTTGCAAAACTTTAAATAGTAGAAAAAAAACTTGTCGTCTTAGTATTGATTTAAATTCCATAAAAGTGAACTCATCTACATTTATGGTATTTTTTGTTTTTGTAGATTAAAGATTGCAAAGCATATTTATGTTTGGTATGTGTATTCTGGGTGAGGTTTGATTTTATCATTATATCGTTTGAAACATATGCCGAAATGTTGGACAGAAGTGTTATGATCGTGTATTATTAAACTTTAGTGACTTAACGAAATTTCACGTACTTATCTAGAGGTTTCATCGGGGAAACAGTTTTAACAAAATTATTGTTTCCATAGCTATAATTATTGATAGTTTTAAACGTTATGTTCCACTACCACTTTCAGTAGGCTTTTTTCAAAATTATAGTTATAAAACACGCCTACACTAAGTAGGCGGGTTGGAGTTCCTATTCTGTTTAAACATCTCCACATACATATACAATAGAATCTAAGTGTAGGGCCCCAACAAAATTCATTAGATATTCGTTTATTTGGCATAAAAACAGTAACATGTTGCAATTAACATTTAAAAGATGATATTTAGAAAAAAAAAAAAAAATAAACCTAACCACAGCAATTTTATTTGCTCTATAGAATATTTGAAATTATTTTATTTATTTTATACGGAATCCAGTTTTTCGAGTGTGTTTTTCCAATTTTTTTTCACATATTTTGTGTGAATATTTATTTAGCAAGAATTTTAAATTCAATAATAATAACGATCAATATAAATGTTAAATTAATTTCCTGATGTTGAACAAAAATTACGCAAAATAATGGCGTAATAAACATTTTGAAATATTGATATAAACAATTAGAAAATAAATTTATTTTAATAATGTAATTAAAAATAAACGTTAATGGTTGGTTATTAAGGGATGTAAGGAATCTATAACTGTTATTTTTAAAACTTTTTATATCAAATTTTGAACAAGTAAAAAATTATAGTCGAGCTAGGTCGACTGTACTTTACAACATATGTTAAGAGATTAAATTTGATTTACTTTTGATAATAAAGCATTTAAGTTGTACCTTACATCCGATATATTTAAGCAATTTATTGTTAAAAAACAAATTTTCTTTATATGGAGGATTGGGGGAAATATAGGCCGATCTTCATAAAATTTGGCGAATGAATTTATAGTTATATAAAATGTATTTATGCTGAATTTCATTGTGGTAATAGTCTTTTTAAGTGAATTGTGGACATTTAAGACACTATATGAAGAAGGATTTTAATGGGGGCTAGAGTCAAATGAGGACCGATTATTACAAACTTCATCAGAGTCATCAAGGCAAGTGTAAAACTTAGTTGTGTCGCTTCATATAGAGGTGAAAAGATGGACGGACGTGGATGGAATCAATATAAATGTCCGTTACAAACATAAGCAAAACTGAAATATACCCATCCCACTAAAGTGGTGTAGGGTATCGATTTTGTCATTTCGCAAAAATAGAATATTTGTTATTGATCACAGAAGTATTTAGTTAGTTAGTTAGTTAGTTAGTTAGTTAGTTAGTTAGTTAGTTAGTAGTTAGTTAGTTAGTTAGTTAGTTAGTTAGTTAGTTAGTTAGTTAGTTAGTTAGTTAGTTAGTTAGTTAGTAGTTAGTTAGTTAGTTAGTTAGTTAGTTAGTTAGTTAGTTAGTTAGGTTAGTTAGTTAGTTAGTAGTTAGTTAGTTAGTTAGTTAGTTAGTTAGTTAGTTAGTTAGTTAGTTAGTTAGTTAGTTAGTTAGTTAGTAGTTAGTTAGTTAGTTAGTTAGTTAGTTAGTTAGTAGTTAGTTAGTTAGTTAGTTAGTTAGTTAGTTAGTTAGTTAGTTAGTTAGTTAGTTAGTTAGTAGTTAGTTAGTTAGTAGTTAGTTAGTTAGTTAGTTAGTTAGTTAGTTAGTTAGTTAGTTAGTTAGTTAGTTAGTTAGTTAGTTAGTTAGTTAGTTAGTAGTTAGTTAGTTAGTTAGTTAGTTAGTTAGTTAGTTAGTTAGTTAGTTAGTTAGTTAGTTAGTTAGTAGTTAGTTAGTTAGTTCGTTAGTTAGTTAGTTAGTTAGTAGTTAGTTAGTTAGTAGTTAGTTAGTTAGTTAGTTAGTTAGTTAGTTAGTTAGTTAGTTAGTTAGTTAGTTAGTTAGTTAGTTTAGTTAGTTAGTTAGTTAGTTAGTTAGTTAGTTAGTTAGTTAGTTAGTTAGTTAGTTAGTTAGTTAGTTAGTTAGTTAGTTAGTTAGTTAGTTAGTTAGTTAGTAGTTAGTTAGTTAGTTAGTTAGTTAGTAGTTAGTTAGTTAGTAGTTAGTTAGTTAGTTAGTTAGTTAGTTAGTTAGTTATTAGTTAGTTAGTTAGTTAGTTAGTTAGTAGTTAGTTAGTTAGTTAGTTAGTTAGTTAGTTAGTAGTTAGTTAGTTAGTTAGTTAGTTAGTTAGTTAGTTAGTTAGTTAGTTAGTTAGTTAGTAGTTAGTTAGTAGTAGTTAGTTAGTTAGTTAGTTAGTTTAGTTAGTTAGTTAGTTAGTTAGTTAGTTAGTGTTAGTTAGTTAGTAGTTAGTTAGTTAGTTAGTTAGTTAAGTTAGTAGTTTAGTTAGTAGTTAGTAGTAGTTAGTTAGTTAGTTAGTTAGTTAGTTAGTTAGTTAGTTAGTTAGTAGTAGTTAGTTAGTTAGTTAGTTCAGTATACTATAGTAGACACTCGACACAGAACTTTTTTAGTCAAGAAATTAGTCTATTCAATAATCAATGACTTTGACTATAGCGTAATCAGTAGACAGGTCAGTTTTCGAATCAATTGACTTCTCCATACAATGGACAATGGAGTAGTCTACAGACTTAACCATATATTGAAATAAAATACCTTAATAATAAATAGTTGCAATTTTATATCTTTCAAAAACATAAATTCAAATGTCTATAAAATTATTGAACTAAAAATAAAATACCTAATTTCACTAATTCGATAACTTGTTTTATTTTTTTGCAATTCCTAATTTTTGCAAACCAAAAACGAAAGTAAAGCAAATTAAAGAAAAAAAGTAAACATATGAAAAAACGCAATCTATGAATTTATCACATTTTGTCTCAATAAAAATTCCAATAACAAGTTTTGCATCTTACGAATACAAACGGGTAATCCGGTGTCTACGTTTTTTGTTGTTGACACCACTTGTACTCTGCGGTTGGTTTTTTCCCCCATTCCTATATACAACAAGTAGGAAAGTATATTCGGACATGGTCGATTATATGATACCCTACACCATAGGTATATTTAAAAAATTATTTATTTTTCATTAAAAATTTGTTGAAGTTTACCTTAATTCCGATGTATTTAAGAAATTTATTAATAAAAAGCAAAATTTCTAAAAGAGGAGTTAGGGGAGTTAGGGTCAAATATGGGCTCAGAAAGTGATCGGTATACTTTAAGGTGGGTGTAGGACCAATATTTGTATGCGTTACAAACATCAGCACAAACGTATAATACCTCCCCACCATAGTGGTGTAGGGTACAAAAACAAACGAACATTTATTAAATAAAGTTTATGCTAATTTTATTTTTATACGAAATCATTATGAAATCAAATTAGAATGCTGTGATGATAATAACGATTGCCAATCTGTAATTAACGTTTGGTTAAAGATTTTTTGGCAGTTTATAGATAGCACGTGCTTTTTAGTTTTTTTTTTATAGTTAATTTATGGATTTATTTATTGTAGTTGTCAAATGTTATATTAAAGATAATTAACTTAAGTAATGAAATATTCAAATACGAATAATAATTCAAACATTGCAATAATTGCAAGCAGAGACTAGCAGCAAGATTTTTTTAAAAACTTATTAATAAAATTATGTTTAATTTTAGTTAAAAGTTTGTGCGATCTTTCAAAACAAATTTATTATTAATAGCCAATAATTAAATTGAATTAAAAATATATTTAAAATTGTTTAATTTGTTTAAAACATAATATTTCATATTTAGAATGTATTGAATAGTTTTCAATAGACAAGTCAATAGAATAGTCAATAGACTGAACCAGTCAATAAACAAGTAGACTAGACTATAGACTAGACTATAGACTAGACTATAGACTAGACTATAGACTAGACTATAGACTAGACTATAGACTAGACTAGACTAGACTATAGACTAGACTATAGACTAGACTATAGACTAGACTATAGACCAGACTATAGACTAGACTACAGACTAGACTATAGACTAGACTATAGACTAGACCATAGACTAGACTATAGACTAGACTATAGACTAGACTATAGACTAGACTATAGACTAGACTATAGACTAGACTATAGACTAGACTATAGACTAGACTATAGACTAGACTATAGACTAGACTATAGACTAGACTATAGACTATACTATAGACTATACTATAGACTAGACTATAGACTAGACTATAGACTAGACTATAGACTAGACTATAGACTAGACTATAGACTAGACTATAGACTAGACTATAGAATAGACTATAGACTAGACTATAGACTAGACTATAGACTAGATTATAGACTAGACTATAGACCAGACTATAGATTAGACTTTAGACTACGCTATAGACTAGACTTTAGATTAGACTCCATTATTTGCTATAAAATTTTTTTTTTTTTTGACTGTAAAAAAAAAACTCCTGGTTATTAATCTCCAAATTTCCAGCTAACCGTTACAACGCACTTTTCCCTCAACTGCAGTTTCAACAAGTTAGAGTGCTATATTCGGCTGAGCCGAATCTTAAATACCCTCCACCAGCTACTTTTATTTTAATACTTTTCTAATTGATCAAATATTTGTAAAAATAAGTTTTCTCATGTCTTAAATAGAAAAACCCCAAGATTTAAACAGCTTTAATCTGTTACAATTCCCAGATTTATTGAACATTGCAAACCCCATTATTTATATATTTTTATAGCGCCCTAAGATATGCTTTAACGATATTTAATAATCTGCATGTATGCATGTGTGTGAAAGATTTAAGGATTTTCAAAATACATATATATAACTTTATTCTACACAAATTGATAATGCAACTAGTTAAATACGGTTAAATTGCTTTTAGGGGCAGGACCTAGTATGGGAGATATGACCAATTATAGACCTATCGTAAAAAATTCTTTAAGCAAAATTTCTGTACATAAAAGCTATATTTCAGTCAAATTTTGTATCTATATCCTAATTTAGTAATAAGTAATGTGTGTTCAAGTGATTTTCTGAAGGGACACTTGCATGGGACCGACCGCACCCATGTTATGAACCGATCGTGAACAAATCTTGAAATAGAATTTTTGTATACAAAACTAATATTTGTGCCTAATTTTGTATCAATAGCTTTATTTGGTAATGAGTAATGTGCGTTTAAGAGATTTTCGTAAAAGGACCTTGTATGGGAGCTATGACCAATTATGTATATAAAGACAAAATTTCAAAATTCTGTACCTATATCATTATTTGGCAATGAATATTGTGCATTTAAGTGATTTTCTGGAGGGGACCTAGTATGAGAGCTATGACCAAATATGGACCGATTGCAAAACAATTGTATAGTGTAATTTATGTATATACGAGCAATATTTGTGCTAAATGTATATATATCAATATTTTGTAATGAGTTATGTGCGTTTAAGTGATATTCGGGAGGGGACCTTGTACAGTAATATTTCTGTGCATATGAGCAATACTTGTACCAAATTTTATATGGATATCTTAATTTAGTAATGAGTTATGTGCGTTTAAGTGATTTTCGGGAAGGATCCTTGTATGGGAGCTATGACCAATTATGGAACGATCGGAAAAAAATTTCATAATAATATTTCTGTATGTGAGGGTAATACTTGTACCAAATTTTTTATGGATATCTTAATTTAGTAATGAGTTATGTGCGTTTAAGTGATTTTCGGGAGGAGACCTTGTATGGGAGCTATGACCAATTATGGACCGATCGGAAAAAAACTTTCACAGTAACATTTCTGTGCATATGAGCAATACTTGTACCAAATTTTATATGGATATCTTAATTTAGTAATGAGTTATGAGCGTTTAAGTGATTTTCGGGAGGGGACTTTGTATGGGAGCTATGTCCAATTATGAACCGATCGAGAAAATTTTTTCTTTAAATAAATTCTATTGACATAAGATTTTAATTTGTAAAATTTTGTGAAGATACAACATTCTGACGGAAGTTATTAACAAAAAACTCATTTTCCGGGAATATGTACTTTTGTATGGGAGGTATATTAAATTATGGAACGATTCTGGCAATTTTCAGCAGGAATCAATATCTTGTGTAGAAACGAATGTATGATGACTTTCATGAAATTATCTTGCATAGTTTTCGAGAAAATTACATCAGAATGTGTAAAAAATGCTTATTTTTCGGAGTTGTTTTAAATTTTGATTCATAACTTTTCCCGATGTGAACCGATTTTGCGCATTTGCAATACCAAACTGTACCGGATAATAATGAATGTTTTGGGTTAATTTGGTTAAACTATATTGCTTCGTTTTAACGTGTGCGTGTTTTACACAGACAGACAGACAGACAGACGGACGGACATAGCTAAATCGACTCAGAATTTCATAAGGACCCAGAATATATATACTTTGTTGGGTCTCAGATGATTATTTCTTGGTGTTACACACAGAATGACAAACTTATATATACCCTCTATCACCACTGATGGTGGTGGAGGGTATACAAATTTAATTTTGATAGGAAAACCTTTTAGCAGACATGCGATGCTATTATTTCTTCAATTCGTATAACAAATTAGAAGATGCCTAACCATTTACCAATAAAATTTCGCGATCTTTACATTAAACAATTCGTGTCTAAATAAGTACATGTTTCTCATCAATTATTTCGTTAATAACCACTCCTTATTTATTTTTTGGTAAAACTTACATTTAATTAATTGCATTAAAATTAATCTCATGTTATTGTTAGTCATTTGTCTTTAACTGATCGTTATGGCTCTATTGTTAAAAGAAACCAAATTGTTGTAAATTGTGTTGTTAACTGTTTACAAGTTGTGGAAAAAATTAATAGAGTATGATGCAGTGGGTCTAAGAGATAAATTAAAGTGTAAAGTAAAGATGAAGATTTTAACAATTTTGATAATGTCAAGATTTTCTTACTTAAAAGGTGTTAGTTTTATTTATGTTTATAAGATAAACTTGAGATAAAATTTAACTTCATTTGAAAGTTATGTTAACTGTAATACTGTGTGTAGGGTATTTTTAATGTTAGTCATTAAACATTTGTTCATAATTTTTAAACTTTTTTTAAATTAAATTGATCTATAAATTTAACTAATAAAATTATTTATGTCTTCGTTTTTCGATGGTTGTTTGTAAAATTTTTTTTATTCGCACTTGACCTTAAAAAATCACCTTAATGGGATGATGTCTTGTAGTGATCTTTAAACTTATTTGAAGAAGAATATCTATTTACTTTATTGTTTGTTTTTATGATTTAATTTAAATCTGTGTTTATTGTGTTTAAAAAGCATAAAGTTTTTAATTAATTGTTATAATACTTATATATTATGTAAACTAGCATACCCTGGCTGCTCCGCTACCCTAACTTAAATTAAATACATACAAAATTTTGTTTACTTTTATAGAAAATTAAAATTGATTAAACATTTGTTTAATGTTTCAGTTTTATACGTTCAATATCACGTGATTAAATTCGCATTCATTAAGAAGCTTGTATTTTTAGTTTCATTCATTTAGCTTCCACATTATAGGAAATTTCGAAAATACTATTTGAAAAAAGTACTATAAAATACCTCTAATAGATTATCATCTAATCAAAAATTTTATGTTGCTGTGTTCAATATTATATACAATTCAAAAAATATAATTTGATGAATGAAAAAGTACCAAAAGTCCCTTTCTGTAGATTCCCATTCACTAAGGTCCCTACATTTTAAATTTTATTTTCAAAATCTATGTTCAATATGGTAAAAATATCAAAAAGAACCATCGGAAAAACGAAAAAGTGCAAAAATCTCTCTCAATAAAAGGTACCATTTGAAGAATAGAAAAGTCCCACTTACGGAATATTATTCAGTCAAGACCATGTATGTTAAAATTTATATTCCTAGGTTGAATATTTTAGAAAATTAAAAAAGTACCATTTATGAGATAAAAAGTTCTCTCTTAAAAAATCTTATTCAATGAGGATCGTGTATGTTTAATAATCATGTGTTTTGAATTCATTTTAAAGAACATACAAAGAGTATCATTTGAAGAAAAAAAAGTACCAAAAGTGGAATAAATTTTACCTAAGTGGAAAGTACTAATAAAAAGAGTACAATTTTTCCCCTTTTCGCTTAGAAATATACTTTTTCGAGAATTAAGTTTACAAAATGTTCCGTATTTAATTCTATATATCACAGATAAAACTCAAATCTGCATTCATTTGTTCCAGAAAAATAGTGCTTTCAAAAAGTACCAAACAATTTACTCGAATTTGGTCCTATATAGATAGGTCTTAGTACTCGAATTCCAAAATAATATACCAACAGCTTATTTTGTGTGAGTAAATAAACTACTTTTTCAAATTTTATAAAAATTATCTCAATGAGTTTGAATAAAATAAATTTTCCGTTTTTTCCCTTTTTGATACTTTTTCCCCAGTGAAATAGCAAAACTTTTATTACAATAAATATTACAGAGTTAGTCCGTAATTTAATAGGAATAATTCAATAAACCGAAAAAGTTTTCTTAACGTGCAAAAAAAAGTACCATAAATACAGTTTTTTCCCTTTTACACCCAAAAAGGACTGAATTTTAAAAAAGTACGAAACAGGTGTCTCATAATTTTAGGAGATGTATCCAAAATATTTATAAAAATTTTATTATGTTAATTAGTTCAAAAGTTATAAAGAGCCAAAAAAGGTACCAAAATCACATTTGTTACACATTTTTACCCTTTAAAAGTACGAATTTCAAAAAAGTACCAGACAACCATCTGCTCATTTTAAGAGTAGATAGAGCTGCATTTAAAATGTTTCTTGTATCACTAATATTGTGTAAGATAATTAAGAAAACCTGTTTTACCCGTTTTTTCCCTTTTTACCCGTAAATGTACAAATTTCCAAAAAAAATACCTCCTTAGTGAATCTACATAACCAAAAACACATCTACTGTCAAAATTTCATGATTTTAGGTTCAGCCGTTTGGGCTGTGCGATGATGAATCAGTCAGTCAGTAACGCTACTCTTTTATATATTTAATATAGATAATTATGAAGAATTATTAGTGATTAAAGCACGACAAAGTCATGAGTGGTAATTAAAATAACAAAAAAAAAAAAAAAAAAATGGAAAGTATAATTGTTTAAAATCAGATGAGACTTATATGATATTTGAAGACAGTAATGATGCCAAAAACCTTGGTTATAATGAAGGACTATGTTGATATAAATTGTGAAGTATAAGGTGACAACATTCGATAGTAAAAGTACATTGAAAACCCAGGAAAAGAAGTATACTACCGTCACAATCCCGTGTCGATGTAGTAACGGAATGTGTAAACTAAGGCGATATCAGGTGGTATGTCCAGGTTAAACATTTGTTGGACTGTATAATGATTGAAATTTTTACCTTATTCTCACACTAATTAATAAATACTACTGCACAAAGTTATAAAATCATAAACAAAACTTAACAACAACTTCTTTTTTCGATTTATTTACAGCAATGAATCAGACATCTGGATGTCCAATGGCAAAAGTTCGACACTACCAGTCAATAGTGGTGCTACAACAGCAGCAGCAACAGCCGCCACTATCACCACCAGCACTAAAGCAACTTGCAGTAATTTGGTTGAGCCTAAAGTGACGACAAACACAACACCAACACCAACACTTGGCACAATGGCAGCAGCAACAAGTGCGATCTTACATCCAACAACAGCACCCGCAACACTGTTACAATGTCCATCAATCAACCAAATAATTGGTCTACAACATGAAATGACTAACATTGAAGGAGTAAAATTGCAGACAACAAAACAGAAATTAACAATTTCAGCATCATTAAATACCCTGACGACAACAGCTCTAACAGTGGCAACAAAAACAATAACCACTACCGCTCTGGCCATACCACTATCGACAACATTATTAGCACCTTCAACAGCTGATATTGCTACTGCAGCAGCAGCAGTAGTAACACCATCATCGTTAGTAACTATAGCAACAATGCCAACAATCAATAATGCTGTAACATCAGAGACACCATCAGCATTGGCTGTCAGTTTTAAAGATTATCAGCAGCAACAACATCAACAGCAGCTGCAACAACAGCACCAACAGCTATATAACAACAATATTATTAATCAGCAATCGTTACAGAAATTACAACTGTTACAACAACAACAGGAACAACAGCAAGCAACACAGATTACCTATATCAATCACAGCGATGATGATGACTCTGCCATGAAATCATTGGAACGTAATGACTCTTCAGCTTCGTCTGGTTTCTATACACGCAGTGGCAGCGGTAATTTGGAACAAGAATTATGTGCCATGGTTGCATCAGCGTATGAACAAGAAATTGCCAAGTAAGTTGAAATTAAAAAATCGTTTAAGAAAATACGATATCTAGAGTGGTATTTGGAAACGTATTTTGAATAATTTTGGGTAAAAGGCAAGTTTTGGCAATAACTTTAATCAATAGTATGTCTCAACATCAAAAAAGTTCGGTGTTGTAACAATTTTGTAAATATATTTCTAAAATATTGGAATATTTGTCGTTGCTATATTCTGGATCAGACATGGACAATTTTAATTCTGAAATAGTACTAACGTTTAACAAAAAGAGTACTTTTTACGTGTTTAAGTACTAAACTAATGTTCTGCTAGGACTATACTATGAACTAGACTACAGACTAGAGTATATACTAGACAATAGCCTAGATTGTATGCTAGACTATAAACTGGACTAAAGACTAGACCCTATACTAGACTATAGACTATACTTAAGACTCGATTACAGACTAGACTAGGCTATAGTCTGGACTATAGACTTGACCATAGACTAGACTATAGACTGGACTATACACTAGACTAAAGACTAGGCTATATACTAGACTTTGGACTAGACTATAAACTAGAATATAGACTAAACGATAGACTATGCTAATAACTAAACTATAGACCATATTATATACTATACTAGACTACAGACTACACTTAGACTAGACTATATACTAGTCTATATACTAAACAATATACTAGATTGTAGACTAGACTATAGAGTAAACTATAGACTTGATTGTAGACTAGACTATAGACTAAAACTATATATTAGATTATATACTATACATACTAGACTATAAACTGTACTAAAGACTCGATTATTGACTAGACTATAGTCTTTGCTATGGACATGACCATAAACTAGACTATGGACTGGACTACATACTAGACTAAAGACTAGGCTATTTTCTAGACGGTAGACTAGACGTTAAACTAGACTGTAGACTGGACCATCGACTAGATGATTGATCTAGTATATAGTCCAGACTAGACTAAACTATAGACTATATTATATATTATACTAGACTATATAATAGACTATAGACAACACTATAGACTGGAGTCTAGGCTAGTCTATAAACTAAACAATAGACTAGATTGTAGACTAGACTGGACTATAGACCAGAGTATATACCTACTAGACTAAACTAGATTATATACAATTAGATTAAATTATATACTAAACTAGACTATAGACTTAACTATAGACTATATTATATATTATACTATACTATATACTAGACTATAGACATTATAGTTTGACTAAACTATATACTAGTCTATAGGCTGGACTATAGACTAAACTATAGACTAGACTGTAGACTAAATTATAGACTAGAGTAAAGACTAGACTATAGACTAAAACTATAGATGAGACAATAGACTAGACTATAAACTATACCATAGACTAGACAATATGCTAGCCTATAAAATATACTATAGGCTAGACCATAGGTTAGACTGTAGACTAGACAATAAACTGGACTATAGACGAGATTGTAGCCTATTGACTACTATGTGGACGTAGGGATACTGTGGTACTTTTCGATATCAAAAAGTCCTGAATTTTCCATGCTTTTTCTGGATCCTCATAACTTTCTAAGACGATCTAGTTATGTATCTTCATCGGTTGCCATATGAATGGCAAGTACACTTTATCCAAATTTGGAGAGTTAACTGGGTGTAGACTTATTGACCTACTTAGATATATCACGGCTATAGATAGTACATCTAAAATTTATTATTAATATAAATATACTGCTCTTAATGGGGAATTTAGGTAATTATGGCCCATGGTTAATATAACTTGAAAGAGTGATTAATTATTCAGAACAAATCATTTTTGTGCAATGTTATCTTAATGCCATAGTTTTTATGGGACTAATAAATAGCAAACAGATTTTAGGTATTAAATATGGGGTAAGTTAAATTATGGAACCATTCTCATGAGTTTTGGTTAAGTGATTTTTGACTTTTGTCTTAGGTCGAATATTATCTCTATAGTTTTAAAAGAACTATGAGTTTTAAAGTAATTTTTTAAAATGGACTTTATAGGCTAGATAGGTCCAAATTTTCAGTATCAAATATACCGTATCAAAGAGAGATTGTTACTTTAGATTGTTGCGCTTGAGCCCTACCTTATTGGGCCCACTCGATATTTATCACGTTTTATATGAACGGTATTACATTAGAATATTTTGAGAGGATCGGAACATAGTTGACTTTAACCCACCTATTAAGACCTTATGTAGGAGATTAGTTTAAAGTTAAGAAGTCGTTTTAAAATAGTAGTATAGATGAAAATACGACTGAAATGATTTTTTGATAATTGATTGAGGACTTCATAAAAGGCCCTTCCATGAAAATCGATCTGATATCTGAGGGTTAAACATTATAGCAAAATATATAAATACAAATTTTGATTCAAAATATAATACTATATTTAACAATTTATAATTCTAATTTAAACTAACATTTACTGTTTCTCGCTCTTTTTTCTCCCAGCAGTGATAGTGCCTCCGTTGCATCCGATCTAACACGAATGTACGTCAGCGACGAGGAGCATGAATATCGAGTGGCACACTACCACTAAATGCAGACAAACTTTAAATTTTATACAATTTGATTTGAACTAAAGCCGGGAGACATATTGGAAACGATTGGCCTTCAAAATGAAAAAGAAAAGAATAGATAGATTTTGAAATTAATTTATTTAGAAAAGATTGAAAAGGAAGAAGAGCGTAATGAAATAAAAATATATTTATTTTTATACATACATATGAAAATATATAGAATTGGCAAGAAGTATAAGTAAAATAGAATTTATTTATAAAAATAATACAAATAAATTTTACACAACAACACATATAAGTATATTTACAATAAAACCCTTTCTTGTATAATCCCTACCACGACTTGGAACGAAAATGTATTAAAGCGATTGTGATTGACAAAGTTTAGATTTAAACATAACTCTTGGTTTAAGATTTGTCCGCTGAATTTAAAATATCCTAACATGACGACTAACTAAACGATTTTCAAAAGAATTTCAGACTTTTCAAAATGTATCTCAAGATTGTAAAATGTTTTTACACAGTTTCCGAAAGGTGAAATGTCATATTGTCCTTGGACATTATTACACACCAAAAAGTGTCACAGTACTAAGAACTAAGGTTTTGCGAAATTACACTTTTTCTTGATAAGTAATTATTTGTCAGTATTTGACAATGTCCTTGACTATGATCAAGGACATTGTGACACTTTTTGGTGTGTCACAACGTTTAAGGACAATATGACACATCACCTTTCTAAAAACCTAATCAAATATTCCAATAAATTTCTTTATACAAAAAAATGTTACAATGTCCACCGACATTATGACACATTTCTAGTGTATTATAATGTCCACGGACATTATGACACGCCATCTTTGCAATAAAGTTAAAGAAACGAATTACGTTTAAAGAATCTACTATTATATACCTAAATATGCAACCACTAATGCCTAACGAAAGAGACCTTTGACTGTTACCAATACCAAATTGATGGGCGGGGCTATACACTCTACTCATAATCGGTACGTAACGATTGTTATACAAATATTTATTATGCTTTACATTTGACTTTTTTTCTCAGTGTAGAAATAAGTAGCATTATATATTTTGTTTTATTTTTTCAAAAAAGATCTTATTTTGAGATATACTTATGTATTTATTTGAATTTATGTGAATTATTATTTAATAGCATAAATTAATGTATGTATATTTTTAAAAAAAAATAAAAATAATTTTATGAAAAACAAAAACATACAAATTATTTAAATGTTTTACTTTTTAAACAAAAAAACAAAATATTTTGTAGTAGTAAAATTATACAAAATAAATACATAATTAATTTTATAAGTTAAAATACTAATAATATAGAAATAAAGTTTATTTACATAAAATTTATTAAATTTATGAAAATGTTGTTCTTTTTTTAAAACCACTACTGGAGATCAAATGGTTTGTATTTCATTAAATTTTAGTTTAAATTTAGGAACGCATAATAAAGTATTAATCAACATACGAGTAAAAATCAGAGACCAGCATTATAGCCGGCTTAATGTAGACGCCGTTTGTCAACATTAAATGCAGCCGGAATATATTAATTTTAAGTCAGCGTATGCTTATGCTGAATAGAAGCCCAGCAGTTCAACAAAGAGTCAATAAATCCGAATAAGACAGTGATTTCCACTAACGTCTAACCACCCGGTTCGCTCTAATTCGTCTTTCGTCACGGTTGTACTCTTTGTAAACGAGGGTGAAGATAATCACCTGGGATGTCGGTGGCTAGGGATAACTCTTAATAGTAGGTTAAATAGGTAGTTCGGGTCCGACCTAATTGCTGGGAGTATACAACCACAACACTAGCTTCCAAGCTGAAGTCCGTGCAATAATGATATGTGTAAACTGGATTAGAATATATTTGTTACCAACAAAAGTTCGATATCCAGAAGGTCGTACTGGACTATAAGCAGAATTTAATTGAATACCTTTAAAGAGCTTAGCTTTGTGTAATATAAGGTACCAATACACTCGAGAATAATAGTGAGTAAATGGAGGAGAACTCACTGAAGTTAACCGTTTGACGCAACGATGGCTGAACATGTCCCACTGAATTCCATACGGCCTCAGTGGGCGAAACCATTAAAATCATATAGGAATAGTTATGATAGAGAATGAATTAAAATTGAAGAGTAAGTATAGAATAAAACAGGCATGGAAAATTAAGTACTATAGTACTTTTTTCAGTACTTATTGATATCGAAACAAACCACGGTAGTCCCTTATAAACTGTCTAGGCTATACTATATATAGTCTATAATCTAGTCTATTCTATAGTATATTATAAAATCTATTTTATAGTCTAGCCTACAGTCTAATCTGCAGTTTAGAATATGTTTTAGTCTATAATCTAGTCTATGGTCTAGTCTGTAGTCTAGTCTATAGTCTATTTTAAAATCTATTTTATAGTCTAGCCTATAGTCTAATCTATAGTTTAGTATAAGTCCAGAATCGAGTCTGTAGTGTAGTCTATAGTCTAGTCTATATTCTATTCTATAGTCTAGTCTATAGTCTAGTCTATAGTCTAGTCTCTAGTCTAGTCTCTAGTCTAGTCTATAGTCTATAGTCTAGTCTATAGTCTAGTCTATAGTCTAGTCTATAGTCTAGTCTATAGTCTAGTCTATAGTCTAGTCTATAGTCTAGTCTATAGTCTAGTCTATAGTCTAGTCTATAGTCTAGTCTATAGTCTAGTCTATAGTCTAGTCTATAGTCTAGTCTATAGTTTAGTCTATAGTCTAGTCTATAGTCTAGTCTATAGTCTAGTCTATAGTCTAGTCTATAGTCTAGTCTATAGTCTAGTCCACAATCTAGTCTATAGTCTAGTTTACAGTCTAGTCTATAGTCTAGTTTACAATCTAGTCTATAGTCTAGTCTATAGTCCAGTCTACAGCCTGGTGTGTAGTCATTCTATAGTCTAATGTAGTCTATAGTCTAGTTTACAGTCTAGTCTATAGTCTAGTTTACAATCTAGTCTATAGTCTAGTCTATAGTCCAGTCTACAGCCTGGTGTGTAGTCATTCTATAGTCTAATGTAGTCTATAGTCTAGTGCATAGTTTAGTCCTTAGTCTAGTCTACGGTTAAGTCTATAGTCTAGTCAATAGACTATTCTATAGTATTGTCTTAGACCTTTACGGTCTTGTTCACTGCCACCATAATGTGTTTCCTATCAGGAATAGTACCTAAGTATTTTGCACTATCTGACAAAAAGAGAGAGAGAGTTCGTCCCCATTTAGTCGAGGTAGTGTGAACCTATAAATCTTGTATTTACTAGTATAAAGTACCCCGCACACCGCCCACTATCGATACTCCATCGACTTAATATCTTGAGTTATTCTTCAAGTCTTTGAGATATCGTATTCAGATGAAACCCTTTTACTGCTACCGCAACGTTTTATATTTCAGGATGCCCAGTCTTTGGAGTAGACTAATTATGGCAACGTTCCACAAAAGTGGAGAGAATACACCACCTTGAAGTGTTCCTCTATTTGCCATTCTTGGACTTCTGCCGTTTCCATGTTGGAGCGGATGATCCTATGTTCGAACATGTCTTTTACATATCTGATTGTAGATTGCTCAAAACGTCATTAAAGCCACCTTGTATAGGAATATACCTATGGAGTAACCGCAATGAAAAGAGAACGAGAAAACCCTTCAAAATGAGTTAGTCTGAGGTTAGTATAGTGGTGCATATTTTGAGTGGACAAACAGGATTACAGCACAATTTTTCAAAAATTACAGACGAAGAATGCGAAGAGGATAGTCAAATTCTAATTTTCTGCCGACTGACTGCTGATTGTAAGCCGTTGAAGTTAATTTTGACCGACTCAGGTCTCTGGTGCAGACTCCTTACAAAATTATTATCATTAAATTTTGTTATTTTTCAACAAACAACATTTAACGCATGAACAACAATAACATATCTATGAAAAAAGCACTAAAACTAAAGTTCCACATTAAAACGACTGAAACAATTTTAGTCGTTTCTTTTGGACAATACAAGAAATTCGGTAGCTAAAATCAATAAACAATGTTGTACAAACTGGTGAACATGATCATTGAAATCCACAAAAACAATAAAAAAATAAATAAATAAAACAAGTAAGAAAGTATAGTCGGGCGTGGCCGACCATATGATACCCTACACCAGTTATGAATATTAAATGTGATTTATTTTTCATAATATCTCATTTATCTTCAATATTCCCTTGTTCCGATACATTTAAGCAATTTATGGATGAAAAACTAATTTTCTGAAAGAGGCTTTATATGGGGGCTAGGGGCAAATATGGACCAAGCCCGATAAAATTTTGTGAATATATTTATATTTACATAATATTTTATTGTGCTGAATTTCATCGCGATATTTGTGTTTATAAGTTAATTTGGGACATTCAAGTAATTTTCTGAAGGGGACTTTGTATGGGAGCTAGGGTCAAATGTGGCCCGATCTTTATGAAATTTGGCAGGGTTATCAAGACTTCTATAAAACTTAGTTGTGCCGTATTTTATCGCTATATCTGTATATTTAACATAATTATGAGCTCAGAAGCCCTTTTCGGGCGGTTCTGTTCTATGGGTGCTAGGTGAAATAATGGACCGATTTTAACCATTTTCAATAGGCTTCGTCCTTGGGTCAAACAAAACGTGCGTGCCAAATTTCATACAATTATCTTGAAAATTGCGACCTGTAGCTTGCGCACAAGGTTTACATGGACAGCCAGCCAGCCAGCCAGCCAGCCAGACGGACGGACGGACGGACGGACATAGCTTAATCGACTCAGAAAACGATTCTAAGCCGATTGGTATACTTTAAGGTGGGTCTAGGACGAATATTTTTATATGTTACAAACATCAGCACAAATCCAATATACCCTCCCCACTAAAGTGGTGTAGGGTATAAAAACACTAAGTACGAGTACAACAAGTCTGAATGTCGTAAACGAGGTTAAATTTAAAAGTTATAATTCTTAAGCTAAAAATGATCTTCACAATTATGGCTAAAATACATACACTCTAGAAAAAATATATAAAAATAAACTAAAGATAGACTGTGTTACTTTTAGTACAACAATTTTATGGGAACAACAAAAAAAAAACTCAGGTTTAAACTGAGTTTTATATTTAGTTAAGACGAATTTTTTATAACCTATAGTTAAAATATAAACTTTTTATAAGCAACACCTAACTCAAATGGGTATATAACGAAAATGTTATATGTTTTGTAATGCTGTTATGAAGTTGTTGACTCAGTACTGAATACTACAACTAGTAATGTAAAATGTAAATGGCCCTAGATTCTAAGCCTCAACTAGGCGCGGCTAAAGAACTGAGAAATAAGCATTTCAAACAATGCCAAATACATATCTAGGAATTATTATAGACTCAAAACTGCCATGGACACTTAACTCAGTACGGTCACCTACTACACTTGTCGTAAGACGATCGGGAGGAAATTTGGACTTAGTCCTAACATACATAGTTAAATGGATGTACACAGCTAAAGTACGTCCTGTTCTTACATATGGATCTTTGGTATGTTGGACTGCAACTAAAAAGAATTTTATTGTAAAACAAGTTAGATTGCTATATTCGGCTATGCCGAATCTTAAATACCCTCCACCAGCAAGCTACTTTTTATTGAAACCCATCTAACTATTTAATTTTTAATTTTTAGATAACTCGCCAAAATTTTTGTCGAACTAATTTTGATTAGGTCCAGAAAAATTTAGAATGATTTATCTATACACAGAACATACTTATGTCGAATTTTATCCGGATATAATAATTTAATAACGAATTAAGTGGTATTAAGTGATTTTCAACAGTTAACCTTATATGGGAGCTAAGACAACTTATGGACCGATCCGGAAAAAATTCCGTATAATGATTCATATACATATATACAAAATACACATTTATGTCAAATTTTATACCTACATGTGTATAAAATGTGCGTTTAAGTAATTTCCAGAAATGGCCTTATATGGGAGTTGTGACCAAATATGGACCGATCCAGAAAAAATTGTATACCTATGTATAAAATGTGCGTTCAAGTTATTTTCAGAAATGGTCCTTATATGGGAGTTGTGACCAATTATGCACCAATCAGGAAACAATTTCGCATAATGCAGAAAAAGATCAAGTATAATTTTACTCCAATAGGTGCGTTTAGGTGATTTTAGGAAGTGGACATTATATAGGAGCTATGAACAATTAAGGGCCTATCCGGAAAAAATTTCGTAGAGTGATTTATGTAAAGACAAAACATACAAGTGTCGAATTTTCTCAAGATAACTTTATTTGACAATGACATATATGCGTTTAAGTGATTCTCAGAAGTGGACCTTATATGGGAGCTATGACCAATAATGGACCGATCCGAGAAAAAAGTGGTAAAATGATTTGTATGTACACAAAATTTATTCAAGTGGAATTTTATTCTTATAGCTTAAGAATTCAATGAAATATATGCGTTTAAGTGATTTTTGGAAGTGGACCTTTTATGGGAGCTATGACCAATTATGGGCCTATCCGGAAAAAATGTCGTAGAGTGATTCATGTTTAGGCAAAACATATTTGTGTCGAATTTTATCAAGATAGCTTTACTTGACATTGAAATATGTGCTTTTAAGTGATTTTCGGAAGTGGGCCTTATATGGGATCTATGACCAATAATGGACCGATCCGCAAAAAATTTTGTAGAAAGATTTGTATTTGTACAAAACAGATTTGTGTCGAATTTTATCCCGATAGCTTTATAATTCAATGAAATATATGCGTTTAAGTGATTTTCGGAAGTCGACCTTATATGGGAGCTATGACCAATTATGGGCCTATTCGGAAAAAATTTCGTAGAGTGATTTATATTTAGACTAAACATATTTGTGTCGAAATTTATCAAAGTAGCTTTATTTGACAATGAAATATGAGCTTTTAAATGATTTTCGGAAGTGGGCCTTATATGGGAGCTATGACCAATAATGGACCGATCCGCAAAAAAATTTTGTAGAATGATTTACATGTACACACAACATATCAAGCCCGAATTTTATCACAATAGCTTTATTCATCAATGAAATATGTGCGTTTAAGTGATTTTCGGAAGTGGACCTTATATGGGAGCTATGACCAATTGTGGACCGACTGAGATCTACGTTGGTAGTATGATTGATGTTCATATTATATTTGTATGTACAAAATTTGGTGTTGATACCGATATATTTGATTAAGTTATTAACGCTAAACTAATTTCCGGGAATATATACCTTTGTATGGGGGCTATGGGAAATATTGGATCGATTATAAAGATTTTGAACATAATTGATCACTGCCCTAAAAAAATAAAGTTTGACAAAATTCATCGCAATATCTTTGGTAATTTCTGAGAAAACTTCAAAAGAATTAGGAAAAAAACGTAATTTTTTTCGAGGTAGTCTGAAATTTTTACTCATAACTTTTTACGTTGTGAACCGATTTTGCTGATTTTCAATACCAAACTGCTTAGGATAATAATAAATATTTTGGGTGAAGTTGGTTGATTTCCTTTACTTAGTTTTAACGTGAGCGTGTTTTACATAGACAGACGGACAGATGGACATAGCTAAATCGACTCAGAATTTCATAAGGATCCAGAATATATATACTTTGTTGGGTCTTAGATGAATATTTCTTGGTGTTACACACGGAACGACAAACTTATATATACCCTCTATCACCACTGATGGTGGTGGAGGGTATAAAAATAATAGGTACGAATTAGTCCTTCAAAAGATCATAAAATCTTCATATGTTTGTCATATCTGCCTGTAGCGCAGAGATGCTTAGCTCATTCGGATGTTGGAGATCAAGAACATATGGATTTTAAGTCTACTGCACCCCCTATATTAGGCCAAACATCCGACTGTACTACCCCTCACATGGGCTTTGATATAGTTTTCGAAATCAGAGTTCCTCCCATGAAAGAGTGTGTCTTACCATCTAAGTTTGGGTCCCTGCACATAGGGACTATATATCACCAACGAAACAGACAGTAATAACTAGCCGTACAGTTTACTGCCTTATTAGCCAATTAATCAACATATAACTGTCTTAAAATGCTACCATACCTATGCCACAGCATTAGTAAGTTTCAAAACTCCCTACAAAATTTCTTGAAGTTCGGTTCATAAATTGACCCTATTCACCTATATAAAATCCTCTTCAGAAAATGACTTTTACGAGCATTACTGGCTTGAAAATGCTGTTATAGGTATGAAATTCGCTATAAATAAGTTTAATGGAAATCACAACTTCTCTACCAACATTTATGAGGATCGGTTTATAATTGACCATATAGCCCATATAAGTTCCATTTTAGAAAAATATTTTAATGCTCATTACTGATGGTATAGTATAAAAAAATCGACAAAAAATACGTTTTAGACCAATCAATATCTGTTTACAAAATAAACGGGGATCGGTCCAAAATTGACTCTTTCTCCCATATAAGGACCTATCAGATAAATACTTCAAAACACATTACTTGCTTAAAAATTTCAAAAAAAATCAACTTTCATCTGCTAAGAAGGAATTTTTAAAAAGGAATGGAATGCTGTACTGTCAGGTCCAGGTGCAGCCATTTAGGCTGTACGATGATGAATTAGTCGATATATTACACTACTCTTTTATATATACAGAAGATTATAACAAACACAAATTGTAAATAAATATACCTCTCATTTTCCCCGAATGCTGTGTATGACAACAATCAGCAGCAATAATAATAATACCTGGTACTTATTATCATAATAATTTACTGCTAATATAATAATTGGTTTATATAGTCAATTGTTATTATTATTGTTTTCATTTATTTGTTTATATATTTTCTTAAAGTTAAGTCTGTTTATTGTTTTTGGTAGCATATAATTGCAACATGCCACAAAATTGGTAATTGTGGCAAAATACCCTCCGCACCTCAACTACATTTTCAACTGCAGGTTTTGTTACATATAAAAGCACTATAATGCCAAATTTAGAGTACATATTTGTACGTGTGCTAAAATATCCAAGAACGAAAAAAAAATCTATAACGATTTATTTTGATTTTGGTCACATTCTCCAACAGCAAAATCAAGTCCAAGTCAATGTTTTTATAAATGTTTATATATAATAACGAAATGAATGATTTTAAGTATAATATTTGATTCAACTTAAATAAAATTAACAAGTAAGAAATTATAGTCGGGCGTGGCCGACCATATGATACCCTACACCAACTGCGAATATTAAATGTGATTCATTTCAATAATGAAGCATTTATGTTGAATCTTATATAGGTTCCAAATAATGCCTGTTCATGTACGGTTATATGCTGACTAGGAGAAATAAAAGACCGATTCCAATCATTTTCGTTATTTGATCCCGAGAGTAGTATGTGACCCATTTTACATTTACACACAGACAGACGGACGGACATAGCTTAATTGACTCAGAAAGTGATTCTGTGCCGATTGGTATACTTTAAAGTGGGTGAAGGACCAATATTTTGGGGTATTACAAACATCAGCACAAATGCATAATACCCTCCCCACTATAGTGGTGTAGGGTATAAATACATATATGTAAGTATGTATGCGTAAATAACTTACATTTCATTTGTCAGTTATACATATTTTTTTACTAATGTCCCTATGGGATTCTCTAAAATATTTATCGATTTGTCTTTGAAACCTTTTTTTAATTAAAAAAACTAAAGCTTTACAAGCTCCGCCCTCCATATTAATGATCCAATATCCAATCAATCATTTATCAGTTGTATCACTTTACACCAAAAATAAATTATGACAAGAATTACTGTGCCGAATATTTTATAGATGTACCTACTAACAATCCTTTTCTGGTCCTATTTGACAAAAATATATAGCCTATTAATACTTCCAACTTATGTTTAACGGTCCAGGGTTTGATTGATGCACAAAGAAATATATAAACTAACAAAGTGGAGCTGAAACGGGGGCGGGAAATACATCTATATCTTTCAATTTCCCTACTACCAAAGTCAGATCTGATAAAATAGTAATAAGTCCCAAAAACATCAACCGCAGGGGAAAAGCCCTGCCATGACTTGATCACATTGAACTTAGGTAATAAAGTTATTTTCGTCAGTGGAATCAAGGAAAAAGTATTAGATATATATAACTATATGTTCAAAAGATCTTATAAACGAAATTCAGGATTGAAGAATTTCGGAAGAGTACTGTGACCAACACCAAACTCGATTAAGTTTCGAAATATGTCTAAAACTGAAACAATGTTCAGTACCTTACTAAAAAGCCGTTAAGGACAGAACGCTTTTTAATGTGAAAATATAGAGGTATAGACGCCAAATTCGTTCGAGGACAGTAGTCCTCTGCGAGAACGGATATCTGCCCAGGAGAAACCCTCTGTAACAGGGGAGATCCGCAACGAGGTAATAGAAGAGTTCACAAATGCCCTGGTTTAATAATTCAAGGACAGTTGTCCCCTGCTAGAGCGGATATCTGCTCAGAAGATACCCCGGATAATACAGGAGATCCGCAATGAAGTAGAAGAGTTCACAAGTGTCCTGGTTGAATCGTTCAAGAACGGTTGATCACTGCAAGAGCGAAGATCTGCCCCGAAGAGACCCTGGGTAACAGGGGAGATCCGCAATGAAGAAGAAGAGTTCAAAAGTGTCCCAGTTGAATCGTTCGAGGATAGTTGTCTTCTGCAAGAGCAGAGATCTGCACAGGGTAGATTCTGAACAAAGTAGAAACGTTTACAAAAAAGATCCTATCCAAAACTCATTTCCAACCGGAAACTTTGATCGATGATTTGGGCCGGAGACTGGATGATATTGAGGAGGTAATGCAACTCATAATGGATTCCCATTTCACACCTGGTATATCGGGTACCATAGATGAACCGATATAGGGTGAAGGGGGAGGAGAAGCACAGAGATAGTTACTACAACTGGCAATGGTTAAACCATATAAAGCTCCGGAACAGGATGGTATTTTCCCTGAACTTTTACACATGGAGGCGGAACTGATTTCGGTACATCTGACGAAAATTTCCTCTAAGCACATGAAATTCGAGATATCCCAATTAAATAAGCCAAACTCGAAAAACTAAGTTATGCGACACGATCGGTGGAAACCGCGTAAAATAATGTGTTATGAGGGGAGTATGATGGTACGAATTTTGAGTGGACTCACAGGATTACGGGCACAACTATACGAATTCGGACGTGTGGATTCAGACGAATGTAGAGAATGTGGAGAGGACATTAAATTTATAATGACTTAGAAAAGACTCATATAATGATTCTAAGCTGATTGTTATATTACAAAGGGGCATTATTATAAAATTAATATTGATCTTTTCCATATATGTATTTAGATACAAACTTTTGAGTGTAAATACAAAAATATGAGTGCATTTGATGATGAGTTTTTTTTTTTTTTAAATGAAATTCGATTTTTGATAACGCCCATTTCTGCAATTTGTAGAAATGATCAAGTCGACTGACAAGTCAGTCAAATTTTGAATTTAATAGACAACGGTGCTCGATAATTTAAAGCTTAACAAAGTGGTTCCTAAAAAAAAAGTTTAATTATGAGGAGCAAACTAAAAAAAAACTTTTAACATATTTTCTGACAATTAAAACGTGTGTGTTCAAATCCCTTGAAAGCCAACATTGATTTTGATTTTTATATCAAGTTGCAAAGTCAGTGCAGCTTTCTAGGATTTTAACATCGACAAATCTGAAGAAAAAATTTTGTTAAATAATTTTATAGTTGTGTTAGTTTTCAGTTCGGTTGAATAAATGATTCAAGTCCATAGGGCAAGTCCAAACGGCAGCTATTTCGGACAGTTTATAGTGATTCAACTTCTTAGTTTCGAGAATAAAAGGGCATCTTCATCGTTATGTTTTTTTAATAGCTGCTGAAGTACGCACTTTTATTCATGTTAACTTTAAGAAAATTCATCAAACGAACTTCCTAATGGGTGTTAGTCCATTCTTGTGAATTTAAATCTATGTTTTATTTTTCAAAATTGATTCGGTCTACTTTGTTTAATTCCAAGTATTTTAAAAGCTTTACAGTGATACACACCATATAAAAACGTACAAATCTGAACTGTGTACATTGTTAAGTTTTAAAAATATTTGATTCATATCAACACTTTTGGAGGATCACTGTTAACATTTACATACATAGTCCGGCATCATTGCAGAATAAATTTGTCATTTGTTGTAATACTTTCTTCGGAACTATGTATATAGTTATATTTTTATACCCTTCACCTTTGTGAGGAGGGTCGAAGTGCTTTACGTGAACACCTGTCGTGGTGGTATTTTTAACCACTGGGTGAGCTTTTGCAACAACTCACCACCGTATATGGAATTTCCGGTCCAGTATACGTGCACTTTGCTCGAGCTATCTAATCTGTCGCCATAGTAGTCCCGTTGGGGAATGACAGGTGGCATGAGTCAAGCTCAATCTAGCCTCGACAAGGGAAAAGGCAATCAATGGCTAGAGTCGATAGAAGGGGCGACCCAACATCAGTTGAAAACACCCTATTGATGTTATGAGAAATGCTCTGTCCCGTAATTGGTAGTCCGAAACACAGATCTATATTCAATTAGCCAGATTTATTTCAGTTGACACAAGGACCTACTGTGATAAGTCGAGCATGTTTAGAGTAAACTCCAATACACTCAACCATGAAGAAAATGGGTGATTTAATGATTAAGGTATTACATCTCCACAACGTCTCAACTAATTTCACCAACATTTCGACCGTCTTCCGTTCTGTCATTCCGTCATCTCCACAGATACCTCTCGTCCATCAGATACAAGTATCCAAATGGTACATTTCAAGGAAACATTCCCTCCGGGGGGGGGGTGGATAACGTGAGGCGGGTATATATAAGATTGTCATTCCATTTGTAATTTCTATAATATAATATTCCGATCCTATAAAGTATAACTATTCCGAGTCCTTATAGATAGCGGAGTCGATTTAGCCATGTGCGTCTATGCGTCTGTCTGTGTGGGACTATGTTGAAAACAGTTTTCAGAAGATCCCAGATATCTGCGAAATCTGAATCATCAATAATTCAATCAGACATGCGTTCGGGAAGAACGCCCGTAGAGCCCATAAAACCTTTTGAAATTCCTATAATATTGAACCTAGAAACATAAAATTAAACATGTAGAATCGGGAAGTAATGAGTCTTAAGTAAACGATAATTTGCAGGAAAGGATTTTTGGTACTTTTTTCGTTCTTTTACTGGTACTTTTTGGTTTTTATGCAATATGGAATCTAGAAACATATAATCAGACATACATACATATATCCTGATGTATTGAAAATCTATAAGAGTGATTTCTATGGTACCTTTCCGTTCTTCAATTTTTACTTTTTTAATATTAAACCAAATATTTTTTATTTCAAAATTGAACAAATTTGTGGAGATAGTGTCCGCTTTGTCACGCTTGTCTCTTTCCGGATCATATACAAATTTTATATATTCCCAAAGAAATCTTTTTTTTTTTTACATAAAATAAATCTTGATATCATAACTAAATTAACTAGAAGTTTACTGAGGATATTTACGTCATATTAGCCTTGGGTATGTCCGATTATAAATTTATATATGTGATATATATGATATTGCCGATTTTTGAAATCATCCCCCCATACAGAGTCTTCTTCTGGAAATGTGTAGAACCTATATATCGTCATGAAATTCCAACTTTCTGACATATAAACATAAATCCTTAAAACTTTATCGGAATCGGTTCATTTATAAACCTAGTCCTCACACTAAGCCTCAATCAAATCAATTTGCTTACTTAGTCATAATTCCACATTCGATCGGAATCGAATTCTGTGATAGGCATTTTACTTAAACTCATTTTACATAAACTCTGACATGTTTCGAGAATGAATGAGCGACTTCATCGTTTTATTTTCATAGTTGCTGAAGTACGTACTTTCATTCTCAAAATTTGTTGGAATATCCAGCATACTGATTGAATTAAAATTTATAAAAAGACAGTTTCTCGTATTTTTATACCCTCCACCACCATCAGTGGTGATAGAGGGTATATATAAGTTTGTCGTTCCGTATGTAATATCAACAACGTATATATATTCTGGGTCCTTATGAAATTCTGAGTCGATTTAGCTATGTCCGTTCTCAGAAACTATCAAAGATATTTCGATGAAATTTGTTACACATCACTTTTTTAAGACAGTGATCAATTATGTTCAAAATCTTTACAATCGCTCCAATATTTCTCATAGCCCCCATATAAAGGTATATATTCTCGGAAATTAGTTTATCATTAATAACACCCTCAAATATATCGGTATCAACACAAAATTTTGCACATGCAAATATAATATGAACTGAAATCATACTATCAACGTTTATCTCAGTCGGTCCACAATTGGTCATAGCTCCCATTAAGGTCCACTTCCGAAAATCACCTAAACGCACATATTTCATTAATAAATAAAGCTATTGTGATAAAATTCGAGTTGAATATGTTTTGTGTACATACTAATCATTCTATCAAATTTTTTATGGATCGGTCCATTATTGGTCATAACTCTCATATAAGGCCCACTTCCGAAAATCACTTAAAAACACATATTTCATTGTCAAATAAAGCTATCTTAATGAAATTCGACACAAATATGTTTTGTCTTTAAATGAATCACTATACGAAGTTTTTTTCCGGATAGGCACATAATTGGTTATAGCTCCCATATAAGGTCCACTTCCGAAAATCACTTAAACGCATATATTTCATTAAATTCTGAAGCTATAAGAATAAAATTCGACTTGAATATGTTTTGTATACATATAAATCATTCTATCGCTTTTTTCCCGGATCGGTCCATTATTGGTCATAGCTCCCATATACGTCCCACTTCCGAATCACTTAAACGTACCTATTTCATTGTCAAATAAAGTTATCTTGATAAAATTCGTCACAAGCATGTTCTGTCTTTATATCAATTACTCTACGAAATTTTTTCCGGATAGGCTTCCATATAAGGTACACTTACGAAAATCTCTTAAACACATATATTTCTTTGAATAGTAAAGCTATCGGGATAAAGTACGACTTGAATATGTTTTGTGAGCATATAAATCATTTTACGAAATTTTTTCCGGATCGGTCCATATATGGTAATAGCTTCTATATAAGGTCCACTTCAAAAAAAAATCACTTAAACGCACATATATCGTTATCAAATAAAGATATCTTGATAAAATTCGACACAAATATGTTTTGTGTACATATGAATCAATCTACGTTTTTTTTTCGGATAGGTCAGTAATTGGTCATAGCTCCTATACATATAAAGTCCACTTCCGAAAATCACCTAAACGCACATATTTCATTAATTAATAAATCTAGTAAAATTCGACTTGAATTTTTTCCTTTTCGGTCGATAATTGATCACAACTCCCATAAAAGGACCATTTCCGAAAATTACTTAAATGCACATTGACAAATAAAATTATCGGAATAAAATTCGACATAAATGTGTATTTTGTATATATAAATCATTTTACGGAATTCTTTTCCGGATCGGTCCATAGGTTGTCCTAGCTCCCATATAAGGTGTACTTCTTAAAATCGCATAATACCACTTAATTCGTTATTAAATGTTTATAAACATACGGATAAAATTCGAAATGAGTATGTTCTGTGTATAGATAAATCATAAATTTTTCTGGACCTAATTAAAATTAGTTTGACATATGCATAAATGTTAGTACCCTCAATAAGGAAACAAAAATTTTGCCAAGTTATCTAAAGATTAGATAGTTAAATGGGTTTTAGTAAAAAGTAGCTTGCTGGTGGAGGATATTTAAAATTCGGCATAGCCGAATATAGCACTCTAACTTGTTTCATCTTTTAAATGGTACTTTTTTGATCATTCAAAATCATACATATAGAATCCTGATGGAATGACAATTAATAGGAGTAAACTTTTTGGTTCTTTTTCGTTTTCAAATAAGTCTTCCTAAGGAGGTTTCACGTCTTCCTCTCCTTAGACCTCATAGAATTATAGGGGTTCTAACTATCGTTCCATTGTTCCAAATGCCTGTAGCTTTATAAAATCACTAAAATTAATAGTGAAAGTCAATCCTGAGAGGAAAATATTGAAACAGTTTGAAAAACATACAGTTTCTTTTTAAGGAATTGTATTGTAGATTAATCTTATTTAAAATCCCGAGAATTGCCAGATACAACAATTTCAATATATTTATAAAACAAGTAATTTTGAATATTAAAATTGGCCAGATTATACATATCAATTTTATCAATCTAGCTAGTTTTCCACTCAACCTGCAATAAGAACATCAATTGGAAATCCCTCTAGAAGATTATTTTTCTTAATGAAATCCGGTGAGCAACAAAACATAATGCCAGCAAATGTATAACGGAACGAGGTGTATACGTTCTTTAGCCAGGGTATGTCTGCACAGATATCGGGACAGAAAATTATACGATCCAACGAAAAGAACTAAAGATTAAAAGAAAGTTTTTAAGTTTTATTTGGTAAAAAGGTGAAAAATATTTATATTATTTACCTCTGCATATGGAGAATTGTAACCAACAATGATAAAATCTTTATTATTATCATCATTGGATCTAACATAAGACCATATATAGGCCGGTACAGTAACAATTTTCATATCAATCTGCAGTAAGTAAAAAAAATTCAAAAAAATATAAATAAGATATATTTATACGAAATACAAAGATTCTGAGGCCGAATTAACGCATACGTGTTTGTTCCCTGATTTATTTACCTCCAATTCAAGTTTTTTACTTTGCTTCTCTGTTAAATTAATCGGAAGTTCTGCTATGCCTGATGTCCCGGTATACATTTCAAATCTATTGTTGTGAGCATAGTTTTCCAAAGTATTAATAAACATTTTCCAATTTCCCAAACGTAAATTCCTTCACCATATAATATTCAAAAATGCATTATATTCCTTAAAATATTTCGCATACGAATAACCCTGAACAATGGACGACACCACGTAGTTGGCAAATGATAATAGCGGATTTAATTCATATAAATTAATAAATTGTTGTTGTAATAAATTATTACTGAAAATTTAAATTTAAATATTATATATATATATTTTTTAATGTATAAATCTCGAACTTACTTTATTACTACAGATTTGGTTGTTTTTAAAAGTTGTAAATCATCCAAAAGACCAAAAGAATTCAAACTTGGATATATAAATTCCATGTTGTTCAGCTTATATTAAAATCGGAAAATATTATATTAAAACATATTAATGTTTATATCAGACTAACTTACCATTTCTGAATAAGTTTTTCGGTTATTTTGTACTGTATAACGTATATTTTGAAGAGAAACCTTTTCCAAGTCGTAGCATATTTCAGCAAAAGATATATCACCTTTATTTATTTTCGATAATAACAATAAAGAAGTCGAATTTTTACACCAGGAATTTTTTTTTTTATTATTATATACAATATCCCAATAAGTTTGAAGGCACTCAAAATGTGGTCTATGGACTTGCATGTGCTTGTAGAATAAATTGTCTTCCTTACAAGATAATTCTAACGATTGTATTTGATTAAAATATAAGGGGTCATAAAATCCTATGAATCCATTTTCTAGTGATCTGTAAATGGTAAAAATATTATAAAAAGGGATATATAACATGTATAGAGCGATCCCCGATAAAGCTCAATATAAATCGAGTGAAGTAATTACCGGCCCAAAAACAATTAGTTTTGATGAAAAATATACTTTGTCACACCCTGTCAAACATTTTGTAGATAACCAGAGCCATCGCTTTATTTTCGCCATAATGGTGGATGAAACAAATTGCTTTAGGGCGATAATTTTCACACTTATAAGTCTCTCCCTGGGGATTGATGTTACATTAGCAATCATTCAGAATGCAAGAAATTCAACGGACGAAAACACTACTTGACATCTTTCGCCGAAGACTTGTTTATGTGAAGATTCGTTAATACCCCTTTAGGACAGTACTTGATTGCTTTTCGGCAGGCAAGTATTACTTGAGAATAATTCAGTTAAAAAATTAGCTATATCAATAGGGTCGGTTATTGCTTATTTTATTAAGAGTCGGAATTGAAGAAGTATGACCGGTAGATTTTAATGACCGGGAGAGCAACCTCCGGATCATGATACATCGATTAATAACCTCCTCCAGTACCTCTAGTCTGACGAGGATACCAATGTATCCTCGACCTTTATTTATAATTATTTGACCTGGGGTCAAACCAGAGAATTTATCTTCGTCTTGTCCCGATTATTGCAGAGGTGCCTTCGGGATGCATGTGGTTTAAACTGAAAATCGCGGGAAGAGAATGCTATTCAAAAGACTGATACAGGGTGAAATCTATATTTCGGGATAAGTTCACTGCTGTTGTCGGAAAGACAACAGATACTCCTCAGAGTAGGGTTGGTGTCAAGTGAATATGATACGGAATCAACGAAGAGGTATGGTGGCCCCACTGCTCCCTTATACCTATAATAAATGTTTCGGATGTTTTTTTTTTTTTCAATGAATGTGTCGGATAAATGCGAAGTGCTCTGGTGTTCTTTACACGTAGGTGGCTTTTTATTAAAGCACTGGACTTCTATACCGGGGAGCAGTAAGAACCTTAGTACACTGGTTCGTATAAAGCTTTTTTGTGCCTTAGTAACATGAAGATCTCGATTCTGATTAAACCAAGACTTTTGTCTAACGGCTCTCAAACTCCTTTCTCTTGGCATTAAGAATTCATATCATTCCTTTGGGCGAAATATGTATGAAAAAAAATGGATGAAATAATTCGATCTTACCCAAAATATGTCTCGCAGGAACCTGTCACACTTTCGCCATTACCAATTTCAAATTTATCATTTGTAATATTTACTTGCAGTTTAATGTTGTCTATTATCCTTTCAAATTTTGGAATTAACTGCGAATCTCCCGAAACATATACTTCACAATTACCTTGAGCGCTTGACAAATTATCGATAATTAATAATAATTTTATAATTATTAAAAGTTTTAGGTTTATTTTAAACATTTCGATTAGAGGGTTTTTAAGAAACTGAACTCAGCTTATATGTTAGAACTTACTTTTTAAAATAAAATTGTTTTTATGTATAATACCGTACACTTGGTTGATCTTCATATTGAGTTTAATATATCGAACTTTTTGATAATCGTTATGCCACATCGTCACTATAGCGTCAAGTATGATCATTCAACTGGTCTAATATTATTGGGACTAGGTGAAATCGTGAACCAATATTTGCTGTTCGAACACTAACATGCTTTCAACAGACATACGGACGTATATAGTTGGATCGTTTTAGAATCTAATAAGATCTCTAAATATGCATGTATGACAATTATGGTCTGCGAACAATATTTCCATGTGTTACATAATGGCATAAACAGTCTACCTATTTTTGTTTATAAAATTAAGAGTGTAGGGTATAAATATTATACATACAGAAAACTTTTTGATTTCTTAAGTTTTATATCTCAAAGTTTTGTACAAATAAATTTAAAAAGTATTTTTGCTTTATAAGCAATTTTATATACTTATCAGTATAAATGAGAAATTACATGTTTGTTCAAGTCACAATCGGCGTTATATTGTGAATTGGACAATTAATGTATATGAACAAAAAATATATTTTTTTTTTAAATGAGGTCTTTAACCACAGAACTTCCTAAGATTAAAATCAAATAAATTCAAACAATTAAAAATATATTTATATTCGGTTTTAACTAATTATATATACCTACCATCAAAAAATCACTATTCTTTCAGAATTTATCAATATGTCAAATAGTGAACCGATAATGATCATATCAAAACCTTATCAGTTGACAATATTTCAGCACTCCCGCTATAACTGTTTGGGTCTTAACGGAATTTCAATAGGCACACGCATATGAGTTCCTCATGGAAATTGTGAAACCATATGTGTTATAGCATAGATATCTGTGCATTAGAAGAAATAAGTTACTGATTTTTCCACCGCAAAAGAAACCGATTCTCAAAATGTTTGTCCTGTGGTCAATAAAAAGGTTAGTTTTTATGATATGATATCAATGTATCTATGACAGTGGGAGATGGAGATGACATCCGTTATAGGGAGACTTAGGGAGGCCAGTCGTAATCTTTAGGACTTTACACTGACTAATCTTGACTTAAGGACCGACAAGTCTGAATACCATTTTGACATCTTTTAATGACATTTTCCTTATGTCTGTAGACTTTACAAAGATAGACTTAGGATGCTGGTCTATGAATTGGACCGTATGTCTGTGAAGATAATTTTCTCTATCGAGGAAAGTCTGATGCTAGAACGTACTACAAAATTCCATTAGGACTTTATTGATGTTCGTAAATTTTGACCCAGAATTTTGCGGACTGAGGATTACCGATAGATACAAATGTTTCTAAGTTCGATTTGGGACAAAACTTTAAATGGCGCCATGGATAATTCGATCCCTAAATGTGCACTAGAAAAAGGGCCCAGAATCTTACAGACTTTTGTGAATTACCGATAGTTAGGAAGTTCGAGGTGAACAGAGCATTACACAGTGACTTCAATAACGCCATGAATAATTTGACATCTACGGTGTTTATTGAGAAAAAGGGCTTGATGGAATTGACTCAGACGCACATAGCATATATGTGAAGATCCTGGAAGACAGAATACTTCGAAAATAGAGGTCAAAAATCTTGATAGTATTATTCAGAATATCAATAATCCCGTTCAAAAACGTAAATTTGGTTGGATCTTCTTTGTAATGTTTTTCTGAATAATAGAACATTTAGGAATGTGAAAATCCTGGTTGATGACGATGGGACTATTATATCTGGTCTTGGTCTTAAATTTCTCCCGAGTATATCAGAGAATGATTAGGGAATCTGTATTGACATTGGACAAGATGACAGTTATAACAACATTTGGGGAGACTCTAAGGGCTGACGGAAGGACTAGAGGAGCTTTGTGCTTGGGTTCAAAAAACGAAATGTTTAAGGGAATCTTCTAACAAAAAATCGTTAGGATTCGTTCAAATACACTTAATTGTTTTAAATTTTATAAAAATGTTTAATATATTTTACAGCAAGAAATACTAAGGTCCGACAAAGACAATAACTTGTATTAAAATTCTTTTAATTGTTGATTCTTATAGAAATCGAATAAATCTTATAACAATTCTTTTAATTTTGATTCTTAATCAAATCTAATGATTCTTCTTCTAAAACTTTCAGCTCCAATAAACTTTCGGTTTGAAGTTCAATACCAGCATTCAGAGTTTGATTTGTTTCAGTTGCATTCAGTAAACTTTCGGAGGAATTCAAAATTTCTGTTATTTTTAACGCTTTCGGGGCACGTGCCATTAAAACATCCATGGGAAATCCGGTTAAATAATTTGTCTTCTGCATAAATTCCGTAGAACAGCAGAACATAATACCAGCCGTTGCATAATTAAATGATAAATGAATATCATTTAGCCAGGGTATTTCAGAGCAGATATTGGGACAGAATACAACTTCGTTAAGGCTAAAAAACTATAAGGGAAATTATATATAAAAATTGGAAAAAATATAATACACTATAGTATGCCGACCTCTGCATAGGGTGAATTATAGCCGACTATAATAAAATCTTCATTTTGATTATCGGTTGAGGTTAAATAAGACCAGATGTAAGCAGGTACGGTTTTATTTAAATAACCATTCTGAAAGATGACATTAAGCAACTGTCTCTATAAGCGTAATTCCAAATCTTCAAAATTACCTTAATTTTCAGCAAATCATAATCCAACAAATTTTTTCTAGGAATCCTAACTTCACCCGATGTTCCTGCATATAATTGAAAACTATTATTGTAGGCATAAT
The DNA here is from genome assembly GCF_015586225.1 of Lucilia sericata. Taxonomy (NCBI): domain Eukaryota; kingdom Metazoa; phylum Arthropoda; class Insecta; order Diptera; family Calliphoridae; genus Lucilia; species Lucilia sericata. Next base: position 30,273 of record NW_023994840.1, on the reverse strand, counting down.
TTTTCAAAGTGTTCATAAATAATTTCCAATTGCCCAAACGTAAATTACGCCACCAGATTGTATTTAAAATATTTACATATTCATTAAAATAATGTTCATATGAAACGCCCTGGACAATAGGTGATATTTCATAATTGGCCAAGTGAAGCCAGGGATTTGTTTTACTCATATCTGTTAATTGTAGTTGTAATTCTTTATCCCTAGAATAAAAGAAGTTTCTTTTTAATCATAATTCAAAACCACATAAAACACGATCACTTACTGAAGATCAAAATTCTTTATAGTTTTTAAGTTCCACAGATCGTCACCCAAAGACTTATACGACTTCAAATCGGTTTTTGTTATATCTCTTAGCTGAAATGAAAATAATATTCCAATAACACATTATTACATATCGATATTAATAAGATCATTGCCAAATTCTTAATACTCTTAATACTTTAATTCTTAAACCGATTTTCTGTAAAGGAAATAATTGGTGAGTAGGATAAGTTTTAGACCGTTCCTTAAGATATATCGTACAGAGATTTCAGTTCATATAAAAATATTAAATTCCATAATATTTAAGTCAGTTATGAGCGTCAAAATCACAATCTGAAAGGGACTTTAGGGTTAGGACAGTTAGGGTCAGTTAGGAAAGGATTGCTTTGAAATGCGGCATATAGATTTTGATTTACCTAAGAGTTACTAATGTCAGTTAAGCCGTTTGGACCCTATTGTTCTTTTAACAGAAACATCAAGATCGTCTTCCATAATTTTGCTCATATCTCCGTTATTAATGGGCCGATTTTGCTGATTTGAAATAGAAAATTTATCGAAGACATGTCTGTTAGACATGGGTACCGAGTCACTCTAATGTCCCTGGGAATATCAAAACGGATGAGCTAGCAAAAAATGGTTCACTAGTTGGTGTCCCACTTTTGCTTTGATTCCATGTTAAACTCGGACATGTAATGGTTTCGGGTAACACAACGGGACCATCATGTGGATCGAAGGGAGTCGGTCACTGGGCGGCTGTCTCAACAAACGTATATCTGTTAGAATTATTTGAATTCCGCAGACATCTGGATTCTTCTGAAAATTGATTTCAACAAACATACCGACAGACAGACTTGCAGACATACAGGCAAAGTTTAATCGACTCCGCTATCTATAAGGATCTAGAATATACACAAATGAAATGCTTACCATTTCCATATTAAACTTTTGTTCAGTATTGCTGACATTATATACGAGTGTGTGCAAAGACCATTTATTCAGATTAAAACAAATACCAGCCAATATATGATGATCTTGATTGGATTTTACTGCGAGTAAAAATGTTTTAGTATTCTGATTCTTATCGCACCATTCATACGTTTCATTCGCATCGTAAATGCTCCAATTTAATTTTTCACACTCCAAGATCTTTTCCTGCAATAGGGTATTATTAAAGAAAAGTTGGTTGTTTTGACACCGTAGATAAATTGTTGTTTGATTCTTTAAAACTTCTATGTACTGATTACTATAACCATAACGATCACGCCTTTGTGTATAATAAGAAATATAACTGAAAATTTATCAAGATTAAGTATAAGCTTAAGCGAATCTTAAGTTGGAATTTCGATATTTACCTAAAATTTGTACGACATACAGCCTGGATAGTTTCACCTTCATTTAATGGTATATCTTTACCATTATATGGTAATTCCACCATATATTTACCAACTATTTTCTTATAAATCGGTGAGGTTTCCGTATTGTTAGGATATTTTATTATACAATCACTTTGAACATGTATTATTTGTATAAGACATAAAATGCTAAAACACAATAAAAACTCTAATTTGAATTTCATTATTGTCTTATTTGATCAAGTAAATTTAATGATTTTTTATAGTTTCTGGCCTATTAAAAAGGAAAGCAAATAAAAGAACTATTCTTGATTAATGTCCGTAAGTCACTGAAATCTTTTTTAAAATTATCGAAGGCTTATAAATAAAAATTTCCCTATTTGCTTGTTGTGGCAAATCTTTGATAAGCTAAAAATTGATAATGAATATGAGAGTGAATATTACAACTGAAATTAATCAGCATTTCATGTTTAAAATCTGAATAGATGGATGATGTGTTGAATTAAGTGATTGGTTTGATAAGTCACTGTTAGAGTCTTTAATAAGCTCAACAAATATATTCAAATAACCGTTGCAATTCAGCATAATCTTTGTTCGTGTATTAATAAATGAATTGAAGGTAGATAGATAGATTAGATAGATAGATAGATAGATAGATAGATAGATAGATAGATAGATAGATAGATAGATAGATAGATAGATAGATAGATAGATAGATAGATAGATAGATAGATACATAGATATAGATAGATAGATAGATAGATAGATAGATAGATAGATAGATAGATAGATAGATAGATAGATAGATAGATAGATAGATAGATAGATAGATAGATAGATAGATATATAGATAGATAGATAGATAGATAGATAGTAGATAGATAGATAGATAGAATAGATATGATAGATAGATAGATAGATAGATAGATAGATAATAGATAGATCGCTCGCTCGCTACGCTTCGCTCGCTCCTGCTCAGCTCGCTCGCTCGCCTCTCGCTCGCTCGCTCGCTCGCTCGCTCGCTCGCTCGCTCGCTCGCTCGCTCGCTCGCTCGCTCGCTCGCTCGCTCGCTCCTCGCTCGCTCGCTCGCTCGCTCGCTCGCTCGCTCGCTCGCTCGCTCGCTCGCTCGCTCGCTCTCTCGCTCTCTCGCTCGCTCGCTCGCTCGCTCCTCGCTCGCTCGCTCGCTCGCTCGCTCGCTCGCTCGCTCGCTCGCTCGCTCGCTCGCTCGCTCGCTCGCTCGCTCGCTCGCTCGCTCGCTCTCCTCGCTCGCTCTCTCGCTCGCTCGCTCGCTCGCTCGCTCGCTCGCTCGCTCGCTCGCTCGCTCGCTCGCTCGCTCGCTCGCTCGCTCGCTCGCTCGCTCGCTCCTCGCTCGCTCGCTCGCTCGCTCGCTCGCTCGCTCGCTCGCTCGCTCGCTCGCTCGCTCGCTCTCTCGCTCGCTCGCTCGCTCGCTCGCTCGCTCGCTCGCTCTCTCGCTCGCGCTCTCGCTCGCTCGCTCGCTCGCTCGCTCGCTCGCTCGCTCGCTCGCTCGCTCGCTCGCTCGCTCGCTCGCTCGCTCCTAGCTCGCTCGCTCGCTCGCTCGCTCGCTTGTGCATGGACACTTTTCACCGGCCTTCATCAACCACTTGACTGATTGGAAACCTGGATTTAGTGGACGCGGCACCTCCCTTATAACGATTATATTAAATTAGAATATCGAAGAGAATATAATTGCTTGATTACTCAAATTTACTATTAATATGAATATTTACGTTAAAATTGGCTGGACTAACAATGGGTGGCATGCCACCTCTACTACGAATTTAATGCAAAAATTCGAAAATCAAGAAAAGTATTAGAGCTCAAATTTTGCTCGAACAACTTTGACATTCAAGTGAATTTTTAGAGGAAAACTGGACGACTTAGCATTAGGAGGGCATGGCACCTCCCATATGAGTTAAATAGAAAAAATTATAATAAATGGGAAACTATAAAGCTCGAATTCACAAATTTTGCACGAACAACTTTGATGTCAATGTGAACATTTAGGGGGGGAAATTGGCCGGACTAGCAGTAATGGGTGTGGTATCTCCCATATGAATTTAAAGAGGTAAAAGTGTTATATTCGGTTGAGCCGAATCTTTTATACCCACCATCAAATTATTGCCTAAATGGAATACATCCTTATAGTTAAACTTTGATATTTAAGGATCAATGCTTTTGTTATTATCGATACAATTTTCTAATCTACTATCATAGTTCTACATTAATATGAATTTATATACTTGGAAGAGGGCCTTTAATTGTGGACCATGCTCTTCCAAAGTATAAAATATAAATTTTTAAAACAAATCGTTTTTGTCCAACTGGTTTTTTGTAAGAGTGGTTATATGCGGGGTAGAGTCAATTATGGACCTATCCTCATGGGTTTATACAACAATTTCATTGCTGAATTCTGAATTTTATATCTGAAGAAAACCGTTTATGGAAGGTTGGATTAGTTATAGACCGATCCTCAACAAATCCAGTAAAAAGATTTAATTTCCTATAAAACTTGTTTATGTGGAATTTCACAGATCTACTCTTATTTTTAAGCTAGTAATGAGTGTTAAAGTCATTTTGTGAAAGGGGACCTTATTTGGGAAGTGGGGTCAATTATAGACCGAGCCTCATAAAATTTAGTGGGGAGTTATTAGCTCGTATAAAACTTGCTTATGACGAATTTCATCGCTGTATTTCTAAGACAATAATGAAAGATAAAGTTATTAACTTTTACTTATTAAGTAATCGTATTGTTTACATCACTAATTGTTACATTCGTTATCAATGTTTATATGCGAATTCTACTGAATTCTGATTTTTATATACATACATATTTAATAAAAGTAAACAAAATTTTTTTTTGTTTATTTTAAGAATCCCAATCGGTCATTTGATACCCTACAGTAATTATTAAAAAAAAATTCAAATTATACTACGAACAAATCAAAATAAACACACATATGTACATGGTTATTAACAAGTAACTATACCCTGAGTGCTTCGCTACCTTGGGGATAACATAAATCATTCCATTATATTTATATTCTATTTCTTTAAATATATAGGGCAAATACATACATACATATGTATATAACCATCCCCATCGGCACCTAAAGTGATCATCTGCTTTAAATTTCAAAACAAAACGTTTAAAATGCGAAAATGTCAAGAAAATCGGTCTATAGACAAAAAAAACATTCATATCTATATATATAAAAGAGTAGCGTTACTGACTGACTGATTCATCATCGCACAGCCCAAACGGCTGAACCTAGAATCATGCAATTTTGACAGTAGATGTGTTTTTGGTTATATAGATCCACTAAGGAGGGATTTTTGGAAATTTGTACATTTATGGGTAAAAACAAAAAAAAAAAAACGGGTAAAACAGCTTTTCTTAATTATCTTACCTAATATTAGTGATACAAGAAAAATTGTAAGTGCACCTGTATCTGCTCTTAAAATAAGCTGATGGGTGTCTGGTACTTTTTTGAAATTCGTACTTTTAATGGGTGAAAATGTGTAACAAAGGTGATTTTGGTACTTTTTTTGCCCTTCATAACTTTTCAACTAATTAACATAATAAAATTTTTATAAATATTTTGGATACATCTCCCAAAATTAGGAGATACCTGTTTCGTACTTTTTTAAAATTCAGTCCTTTTGGGGTCTAAAAGGGAGAAAACTATATTTATGGTACTTTTTTTTTGCACATTAAGAAAACTTTTTCAGTTTATTGAATTATTCCTATTAAATTACGGACTAACTCTGTAATATTTATTGTAACAAAATTTTTACTATTTCACAGGGAAAAAAAAAGTACCAAATAGGGAAAAAATGGGAAATTTAATTTTATTTAAACTCAAATTAATGCAGATTTGATTCGTTTGAGTTTTATCTGTGATATATAAATTTAAATACGGAACATTTTGTAAACTTAATTCTAGAAAAAATATATTTCTAAGCGAAAAGAGGAATTTTTTTTATTAGTACTTTCCACTAAGGTAGAATTTATTCCACTTTTGGTACTTTTTTTTTTCTTCAAATAATACTCTTTGTATGTTCCATAATATTAATTCAAAACACTTGAGAGAAGTTTTTAGTACTTTTTATGTCAATAAAATAAAATTTAACATACATGGTCTTTACTGAATAATATCCTGTACGTAGAAACTCTTTGGTACTTTTCCATTCTTCAAATTGTTAACCGGAACACATGACACACAGTCCTTATTAAATGAGAATTTATTGAGAGAGATTTTTGTACTTTTTCGTTTTTCCGATGGTACTTTTTGAAATAATAAATTTAAAATGTTGGGACCTTAGTGAATGAGAATCTACTGAAAGGGACTTTTGGTACTTTTTTATTCATCAAATTATATTTTTTGAATTGTATATAATATTGATCACAGAAACATACATTTTTTTAATTAAATGAGGTATTTTATAGTCCTTTTTTTCAAATAGTACTTTCGAAATTTTCTAAAATGTGGAAGCTAAACGAATGAAACTAAAAATATAAGCTTCTTACTAAATGCGAATTTATTCACGTGATATTGAACGTAAAAAACTGAAACATTAAAAAAATTTTTAATCAATTTTAATTTTCTATAAAAGTAAACAAAATTTTGTATGAATTTAATTTAAGTTAGGGTAGCGAAGCACCCAGGGTATGCTAGTTTGTATATATAAAGATATAGATTAATATTTATTGTTTAATTCAAATAAATAAACATATAAAAAAATATTTAATAATAAGTAGTGATATCCCAATCTATTGTTGTAGTTTCCACTTCTGTAGTTGTAGTTTCCAAATGTGAAGACAACAAAATGTCCATGGGAAATCCCTGCAAGTAATTGGTCTGTCTTATGAAATCTGTTGAACAGCAAAACATAATGCCCGCATATGCATAACGAAAGGAGGTATAAATTTCATTTAACCAAGGAATCTCTGCACAAATATCGGGGCAAAATATTACATTCTCAGTGGTGAAATACTAGATCATAAAAATATTGAATAAAAATACCAGCTAAAAGAGATAAAAATTAATTTATGTATGTATGCATCCATCCTACCTCAGCATAGGGTGAGTTATAACCAACAATAATAAATTCTTGATTCAAATTATCATACGATTTCAAATAAGTCCATATATAGGCAGGTATGGTCTCATTTTTAAAACCAAACTAAAAAAATAAAATATAAAAAAATCAAATTTCTCATCATTTAAATGCCTGCTCTATATTTACTTTCATTTCCAATCGTCTTTCTTTATGGCACTTGTCATCGGCTGGATATTCTGCTACGCCCGATGTACCGGTATATATTTCAAAACTATTAGAATAAGCATAGTTTTTCAAAGTATTTAAAAAACGTTGCCAATTACCCAAACGCAGGTTACGCCACCAAATAATATTTAATAAGTTATCATATTCTTTGAAATATTTTTTTAACATTTCATCCTGTACAATTGAAGATACTTCGTAGTTTGCTAAACTCAGCCATCTATCAGTTTTAGCCAAATTAGTTAATTTTTCCTTTAATAAAGTGCCACTATAAAATGAAATTGTTGTTATTTGTTTTTTGTTTATTTTTTTTTAAAATTTCATACCTTAAATCTGAGAGAGTGGTAAATTTTAAATTCCAAAGATTTTCATCTAAATACTCACTGGGAATCATATTGGTGGTGCGCACGTCCATTGGCTATACGATCATTAAAGTAATTTATTAAATTTAATGAATAGTTTTTGCTTATATACTCAATATTCAGATTATGGTTATGAATTTGGAAAGAATCTGTCCTCTTGGTATAATTATATATAATTTCGAAAAATTTTGCAGTTATTGACTGAACTCTAGTTTCTTAAATCCAATAATCTTTGTCGAATATATTGTCCTTATACCAGAACTTTAAAACTATTTTTTTAACAACTGGCAAACCTGGTCCGCGTTTTCGTCCCTAATTTTAACCCATATTTCCCTCCACGTACAGATCTATGAATTTCCAATTCATACGACTCTATCGGTGAAATACACATATAAATACTTCTCAAGGCCCCTGTAACATATATTTGAAATTTAATGTTATTAGTAACCGTAGTTTCCGAGTTTATTTATTGCGAAAATTACTCTTTTATTTATATAGATTATCGAACAATGATGGTCTTATATGGGAGCTATGACTAATAGTGGGCCAATTCGATATAAAAGGCGGAACTATATATACACAAAACACATTAATGACGAACTTTATTTCCATATTATCAATTAATAATGAAATTTGTCCATGTAATGATTTTCTAAAGAGGACCTTGTATGGGAGCTACGAAAAAATTTCGGTGTCAGTTAACAATATATACTAACCTGATTCAAATAATTCCGTCGTAAATTTGAAACATTATAAACTACAGTTTGCAAAGCGATTTGTTCCATATTATAACAAATTGCAGCCAATACAAAATTATCCGTAGATGGTTTGGTCGCCAATAAAAATGTACTGGAATTTTGATTATTTTGACACCAAGTGTATGGCTGCTTTGTGGAATAGATAGTCCAGTTGCGATGCATGCATGAAAATTTATTCTGAGAAAGTTCTATATTATCATAAACTAACTTGTTATTACGACATTTTAAAGTAATTGAATTCTTATTTAAAATTGATTTATCAACGACAACTTCCCTATAGCCATAATGATAATCATATGTAGAAGATCTTTCTTTCGTCTGATAGTTGATGGAACTGAAAAAATATAAAGAAAAAATTAATTTTACTATAAAAAATTTTAATTTCTTTTAACTACACAAATCATTTACTTTAAAAATGTATCACAATGTACATGTATTGTTTCACCATCATATAATTTTATAGGATTTCCATTGTAGGGTACACGTATTTTAAATTTTCCAATAACTTTTTCATATTTCGGTAAAGTATCTTCATCCGTGGGATATTGTATAACGCAATCACTTTGTATGCTGGGCAAATATGCCATCAACAATACAAAACTTATTAAATTTAATATTTTCAATTTAGACATCCTTTTGTTCGGAGCACTATAACAGAACTAATTGGAATTTTAATATCAAACTCAGACTTTTATAATTAAACAAAAAATATTCACTCACTTCGCTGTGATAACACTATCGGGCATGTTAACCGCAACTCCAAGAAATTAAATTCCAAATAAGGAATAACTCATTCACTTATCGTTATATGAACAGAAAAACATAAATACTCATTTACATATGAAATCATTAATTGTCACATTTGAAAGAGAACATGAGTTCGATGGTCAATAAAAAATTTGTTGTTTTTATTACACTCTTAATACACTCAAGCGATGGCTAGTATCAGGGTTGGCAAAATTGGTAAAATTGCACTTTTTTGGTACAATTCGATCATCAAAACTAATATGTTACACAAATGAGTTAATTTTCTTTAATTTATTTCTCTTTTGATATAATAACATAGGACAACAAATTTGTAACCCGGACTGAGTATCTGAGAAATCCGAATCTGGTCTCAGAATTTCTCCATGACATTTGAGATATCGTGTCGTAAAAACTAAACTAAACCTTTAAGCAAGCATAAAATTACAAAAACAAACTTATAAGTCTCAATGTGTCATAATTTTTCCCCATAAAAATCTTTTTGAATTATTCAAAAATCTCTTGTATTTGCTGAGATATCGTCTGATGAATTTATTGCCGGGGAATTATAATTGTTTTAAGCTTTGGGAGCGCACAACAGGCCCGATAATGGCATACTTCTTCTAACTAACTAACTAACTAACTAACTAACTACTACTAACTAACTAACTAACTAACTAACTAACTAACTAACTAACTAACTAACTACTAACTAACTAACTAACTAACTACTAACTACTAACTAACTAACTAACTAACTAACTAACTAACTAACTAACTAACTAACTAACTAACTAACTAACTAACTAACTAACTAACTAACTAACTAACTAACTAACTAACTACTAACTAACTAACTAACTAACTAACTACTAACTAACTAACTAACTAACTAACTAACTAACTAACTAACTAACTAACTAACTAACTAACTAACTAACTAACTAACTAACTAACTAACTAACTAACTACTAACTAACTAACTAACTAACTAACTAACTAACTAACTAACTAACTAACTAACTAACTACTAACTAACTAACTAACTAACTAACTAACTAACTAACTAACTAACTAACTACTAACTAACTAACTAACTAACTAACTAACTAACTAACTAACTAACTAACTAACTAACTAACTAACTAACTAACTAACTAACTAACTAACTAACTAACTAACTAACTAACTAACTAACTAACTAACTAACTAACTAACTAACTAACTAACTAACTAACTACTAACTAACTAACTAACTAACTACTAACTACTAACTAACTAACTAACTAACTAACTAACTAACTAACTAACTAACTAACTACTAACTAACTAACTAACTAACTAACTAACTAACTAACTAACTAACTAACTAACTAACTAACTAACTAACTAACTAACTAACTAACTAACTAACTAACTAACTAACTAACTAACTAACTAACTAACTAACTAACTAACTAACTAACTAACTAACTAACTAACTAACTAACTAACTAACTAACTAACTAACTAACTAACTAACTAACTAACTAACTAACTAACTAACTACTAACTAACTACTAACTAACTAACTAACTAACTAACTAACTACTAACTAACTACTAACTAACTAACTAACTAACTAACTAACTAACTAACTAACTAACTAACTAACTAACTAACTAACTAACTAACTACTAACTAACTAACTAACTAACTAACTAACTAACTAACTAACTAACTACTAACTAACTAACTAACTAACTAACTAACTAACTAACTAACTAACTAACTAACTAACTAACTAACTAACTAACTAACTAACTAACTACTAACTAACTAACTAACTAACTAACTAACTAACTAACTAACTAACTAACTAACTAACTAACTAACTACTAACTAACTAACTAACTAACTAACTACTACTAACTAACTAACTAACTAACTAACTAACTAACTAACTAACTAACTAACTAACTACTAACTAACTAACTAACTAACTAACTAACTAACTACTAACTAACTAACTAACTACTAACTAACTAACCTAACTACTAACTAACTAACTAACTAACTAACTAACTACTAACTAACTAACTAACTAACTACTAACTAACTAACTAACTAACTAACTAACTAACTACTAACTAACTAACTAACTAACTAACTAACTAACTAACTAACTAACTAACTAACTAACTAACTAACTAACTAACTAACTAACTAACTAACTAACTAACTAACTAACTAACTAACTAACTAACTAACTAACTACTAACTAACTAACTAACTAACTACTAACTAACTAACTAACTAACTACTAACTAACTAACTAACTAACTAACTAACTAACTAACTAACTAACTAACTAACTAACTACTAACTAACTAACTAACTAACTACTAACTAACTAACTAACTAACTAACTAACTACTAACTACTAACTAACTACTAACTAACTAACTAACTAACTAACTAACTAACTAACTAACTAACTAACTAACTAACTAACTAACTAACTAAACTACTAACTAACTAACTAACTAACTAACTAACTAACTAACTAACTAACTAACTAACTAACTAACTAACTAACTACTAACTAACTAACTAACTAACTAACTAACTAACTACTAACTAACTAACTAACTAACTAACTAACTAACTAACTAACTACTAACTAACTAACTACTAACTAACTAACTAACTACTAACTAACTAACTAACTAACTAACTAACTACTACTAACTAACTAACTAACTAACTAACTAACTAACTAACTACTACTAACTAACTAACTAACTACTAACTAACTACTACTACTAACTAACTAACTAACTAACTAACTAACTAACTAACTAACTAACTAACTACTACTAACTAACTAACTGACTAACTAACTACTAACGATGTAACCAAAAATTGTTGTCAAAGAACTATCAACTTCGGTCAAGTTTTTTACTAAACTTCGTAAATAGAATTCTTGTTTATTTTCTCTTATTTTGTATAGAAACATGAAAGAGGTTATTTTTTACTACATTTTGGTTTAGTCTAATGACTTTCCTATTGTCTAATCTGTAGACTAATCTATTATCTAGCCTATAGACTATTCTATCGTCTAGTGTATATACTACTCTATGAATTACTCGTTGGGCTACTATACAGACTAAATATCTCCCATGTCTAATCTATATACTACTGTTCTGTCCTGGTCTAGTCTAATATGTTCTTTTTAGTAGTATGTCTGACTGTTTGGTATTGTTTGATGGAATCACTCGATATTCAAAATAATAAATTTATTTTACGTTAGGTTCAGCAGACTGTATACTATTACGAGTATAGCTTTACTTGTGTCCAATTAGGTCCCTTTCCTGGACATAATAGCCATGAATTTTTCAATTAGTGTTTGTGAGTGTCATTATATCAGGAATAAAATAACTCCAAAGATATTTGGGTTTAATTTCGACTACAGCCTGACAATGATAAAGAAAGTGCTACATAATTTCACTGTCCTCTCCACATGCTCTGCATGCGTCTGAATTCTTTCGTCTAATATGTATAGTTCGGCTTATAATCCTGTGTGTCCTCTCATAATATGTATCATTATAATAACTTCAGACTTACTCATTCTGGGGATAATTCTCATCCTGCCCTACTTAGGGTTACCCCATACGTCCTTGTTGTTCTACCCACCGTTTCGTTATTCCAAGTTGCCTTAAGTGATTCTCCTACCATCCGTTTAATTCTCTCTTACAGTGCAATACGATTTTAGATTTAAATTGTTATCCTGATATCTCCCTAATTGCATTCTGACTGTCCGTAAAAATGGTTATCAATCCGCTTTTGTAATCCAGCGAGCGTTTAAGTCATTTTCTGAAGGGGACCTTATATGGCGATAGGGTCAATTCTGGACCGATCCACATAAAATTTGGTAAAGTAATTTTGCCTCTCATTTAACTTAATTTTATCGCTATATTCGTTTTTAAAGACAGTAATTAGTTTTCTGAAGTGGGCCTTACATGGAGGGTAAGGTCAATTCTGGACCGATCCACATACAATTTGGTAGAGTAATTTTGCCTCACATGTATTTTTAATTTCGACACATTCCGATTATAAAGATTTTTTTGGCGACTTTTTTAAGAAATATGTATATGTTATACCCCAGGTGACTCACTGGCTGACGATCACCTATAAATGTCTATAAACTTGAAAACACCTCAGCTATAACACTTCAGCTTCCTTTCGATATCTCCAATAGTTCCCGAGATACCGAATTATTTCCAAAAATAACATTTTCTTAACCACTTTGAGGCAATTGATAACATATTTGTATCCCAGCTAAAAAAAAATATGTATGGATCATATATGGATTCATATATGAAGCATATATTTTCATATATGTTCATATCCGAAAATTGGCGGAATTGGGCATAATCTCCATATATTTCCATATTTGTTCATATATTTCCATTGATTCCATATGTGTGTCCATATATGACATGATCATTTATCGCCATTTTTCGGATATGAACATATAAGAATATATATGGTCCATATATGATTCATATATGATCCATATATGATCGTTTTTAGCTTAGATGTTTGAATTTTCACACATTGATGTAGAATTTTGTCTGTAAATTTCAAAGATTAAGTTTAATAAATGTCGGTAGACAATTCTAATGTTGTTGTTTCCACTTGCGAAGTTGTTGTCTCTACTTGCAAAGTTGTTGTTTCAACTGACGAAATTGTTGTTTCAATTTGTGCAGCCATCAAAATCTCAATGGGAAATCCTGGCAAATTATTGGTTTGTCTTATATAATCGGTAGAACAACAGAACATAGTGCCGGCAATTGCATAACGAAACGAGGGATAGATTTCATCCAACCAAGGAATATCCGCACAGATATCGGGACAAAATACTACCTTCTCAGTGGTGAAATACTAAATTGTAGAAAAAATACATAATGATCAATAAAGTAAATAAGTAAATTAAGTATCTTATATCTCAGTATAGGGTGAATTATAAGCAAAAATTATAAATTCTTTGTTTACATTATCATACGATTTCAAATAGCTCCATATATTAGGCGGGTATAGTCTCATTTTTAAAACCAATCTATAAATGAAAGAAAACAAGTAAGAAATTATAGTCGGGCGTGGCCGACCATATGATACCCTACACCAATTGCGAATAATAAATGTAATTAATTTCAATAATGAAGCATTTATGTTAATCTTATATAGGTTCCAAATAATATCTGTACGGTTGTATGCTGACTAGGAGAAATATAAGACCGATTTCAATCATTTTCAACAGCCTTCGCCATTGGATCCATAGAATAGTATGTGACAAATTTTAACAAATTATATTCAAAATTGTGATGTGTTGCTTAATATGGACAAATATTTTTGAGTGTTACAAACATCAGCATATTGTACAGGCCGTAATCGGAGTGTCCGGATGTATGGGGGCTAGGGCAGAAATTGAGCCTATCCTTATAAAATGTATTATTAGGAATTATCTATATACATATGTAAAAATGAATGTGTGTTTGTATATTTGTATGTTTGTATGTTTGCATGTTTATATGTTTGTGTGTTTATATGTTTTTTTCAAATTTTCACAGCGTATTCCTCTATATCTGGTAATAGGCTACTTTTTATTTCCGATCATGGCGAAAAATTGCAGTGTTATTTATAATTATATCAAACTTAGTTGTGCCAATTTTTGGGAAGATAGTAGTATATTTGTCGTAGTTATGAGCTAAAAGGCCCAAATCGGAAGGTCCGGTTGTATGGGGGCTAGGGCAAAAATTGGTCCGATCCTTATAAAATTTAATGTCGACATTTATGTTTATATAAAATCTATTTGTGGCAAATTTCATCGTGATACCAGTGTTTGTAAGTGAATTGTGGACATTCAAGCCATTTTCTGAAGGGAATTTTGTATGGGGGATAGGATCAAATAATGTCCGCTCATTATAAATATCGACAGTGTTATTTATAATTATATCAAACTTAGTTGTGCCGATTTATGGAGAGATAGTAGTATATTTGACAAAGTTATGAGCTAAAAGGCCCAAATCGGAAGGTCCGATTATATGGGGGCTAGGGCAAAACTTGGGCCGATCACTATAAAATTTATTGTTCGGAATTATGTCTATACAAAACACATTTTTGCCAAATTTCATCGTGATACTAGTGTTTATAGGTGAATTGTGGACATTCAAGTCATTTTCTGATGGGGACTTTGTATGGGGGCTAGGGTCAAATAATGTCCGATCTTTACGAAAATCAATAGAATTATTAAGACATATATAAATCTAAATAGTAGATCATTTAACATAATTATGAGGTCAAAAGCCCTATTCGGGGATCCGGTTGTATGGGGGCTAGGTGAAACAATGGACCGATTTCAACCATTTTCAATAGCGTTCGTCCTTGGACCAAGAAAAGTGCTCTAAATTTCATCAAATTATTTTAAAAATTGTGACCTGTAGAGTGCGCACAAGGTTTACATGGACACACAGACAGACAGACGGACGGACGGACATAGCTTAATCGACTCAGGAAGTGATTCTGAGCCGATTGGTATACTTTCAGGTGGGTGTAGGACCAATATTTTTGGGTGTAGGGTATAAAAAACTGTATTAAACATATATTTAGTATTTGAAATACTTAATGTCATTTCCAATGGTTTCTCTTTATACCACCTATCCTCAGACGGATATTGTGCTACATCCGATGTACCAGTATATATTTCAAACTTATTATATTTAGCATAATTCGCCAATGTTTTCTGAAAACGTTTCCAATTGCCGAGACGTAGGTTACGCCACCAAATTGTCTTTAATATATTGTCATATTTCTTAAAATATTCCTTTAATGTTTCATCCTGTACAATTGAAGAAATTTCATAATTTGCAAAATTCAGTCATTCATCAATTTCAGCTAATTCAGTTAATTTTTCCTGCAATAGCTCCTCCCTGTAGGGTAGAGATGAGGAATTGAATTTACTTTATATTATTTTAATTATTAATCTGAAAGTGTGGCAGTTTTAAGTTCTGAAGATTTTCGTCTACATTCTCCTTGGGATATGTATTTGTTGCTTGTAAATTCATTGGCTATATGTGAAAGAGAAAAAATGTAATATTAAAATTACTCAAGGTTTAATCTTACATGTTTTTTAAAACAAATTCAGACTTACCTGCTTCATATGATTACCACGTAGATAGATAGATAGATAGTAGATAGATAGATAGATAGAATGATAGATAGATAGATAATAGATATAGATAGATAGATAGATAGATAGCTAGATAGATAATTAGATAGATAGAGATAGATAGATAGATAGATAGATAGATAGATAGATAGATAGATAGATAGATAGATAGATAGATAGATAGATAGATAGATAGATAGATAGATAGATAGATAGATAGATAGATAGATAGATAGATAGATAGATAGATAGATAGATAGATAGATAGATAGATAGATAGATAGATAGATAGATAGATAGATAGATAGATAGATAGAGTAGATAGATAGATAGATAGATAGATAGATAGATAGATAGATAGATAGATAGATAGATAGAGATAGATAGATAGATAGATAGATAGAGATAGATAGATAGATAGATAGAAGTAGATAGATAGATAGATAGATAGATAGATAGATAGATAGATAGATAGAGAGATAGATAGATAGATAGATAGATAGATAGATAGATAGATAGATAGATAGATAGATAGATAGATAGATAGATAGATAGATAGATAGATAGATAGATAGATAGATAGATGATAGATAGATAGATAGATAGATAGATAGATAGATAGATAGATAGATAGATAGATAGATAGATAGATAGATAGATAGATAGATAGATAGATAGATAGATAGATAGATAGATAGATAGATAGATAGATAGATAGATAGATAGATAGTAGATAGTAGATAGATAGATAGATAGATAGATAGATAGATAGATAGATAGATAGATAGATAGATAGAGATAGATAGATAGATAGATAGATAGATAGATAGATAGATAGATAGATAGATAGATAGATAGATAGATAGATAGATAGATAGATAGATAGATAGATAGATAGATAGATAGATAGATAGATAGTAGTAGATAGATAGATAGATAGATAGATAGATAGATAGATAGATAGATAGATAGATAGATAGATAGATAGATAGATAGATAGATAGATAGATAGATAGATAGATAGATAGATAGATAGATAGATAGATAGATAGAGATAGATAGATAGATAGATAGATAGATAGATAGATAGATAGATAGATAGATAGTAGATAGATAGATAGATAGATAGATAGATAGAGATAGATAGATAGATAGATAGATAGATAGATAGATAGATAGATAGATAGATAGATAGATAGATATAGATAGATAGATAGATAGATAGATAGATAGATAGATAGATAGATAGATAGATAGATAGATAGATAGATATAGATAGATAGATAGATAGATAGATAGATAGATAGATAGATAGATAGATAGATAGATAGAAGATAGATAGATAGATAGATAGATAGATAGATAGATAGATAGATAGATAGATATAGATAGATAGATAGATAGATAGATAGATAGATAGATAGATAGATAGATAGATAGATAGATAGATAGATAGATAGATAGATAGATAGATAGATAGATAGATAGATAGATAGATAGATAGATAGATAGATAGATAGATAGATAGAGATAGATAGATAGATAGTAGATAGAGATAGATAGATAGATAGATAGATAGATAGATAGTAGATAGATAGATAGATAGATGATAGATAGAGATAGATAGATAGATAGATAGATAGATAGATAGATAGATAGATAGATAGATAGATAGATAGATAGATATAGATAGATAGATAGATAGATAGATAGATAGATAGATAGATAGATAGATAGATAGATAGATAGATAGATAGATAGATAGATAGATAGATAGATAGATAGATAGATAGATAGATAGATAGATAGATAGATAGATAGATAGATAGATAGAGATAGATAGATAGATAGATAGATAGATAGATAGATAGATAGGATAGATAGTAGAGATAGATAGATAGATAGATAGATAGATAGATAGATAGATAGATAGATAGATAGATAGATAGATAGATAGATAGATAGATAGATAGATAGATAGATAGATAGATAGATAGAGTAGATAGATAGATAGATAGATAGATAGATAGATAGATAGATAGATAGATAGATAGATAGATAGATAGATAGATAGATAGATAGATAGATAGATAGATAGATAGATAGATAGATAGATAGATAGATAGATAGATAGATAGATAGATAGATAGATAGATAGATAGATAGATAGATAGATAGATAGATAGATAGATAGATAGATAGATAGATAGATAGATAGATAGATAGATAGATAGATAGATAGATAGATAGATAGATAGATAGATAGATAGATAGATAGATAGATAGATAGATAGATAGATAGTAGATAGATAGATAGATAGATAGATAGATAGATAGATAGATAGATAGATAGATAGATAGATAGATAGATAGATAGATAGATAGATAGATAGATAGATAGATAGATAGATAGATAGATAGATAGATAGATAGATAGATAGATAGATAGATAGATAGATAGATAGATAGATAGATAGATAGATAGATAGATAGATAGATAGATAGATAGATAGATAGATAGATAGATAGATAGATAGATAGATAGATAGATAGATATAGATAGATAGATAGATAGATAGATAGATAGATAGATAGATAGATAGATGATGATAGATAGATAGATAGATAGATAGATAGATAGATAGATAGATAGATAGATAGATAGATAGATAGATAGATAGATAGATAGATAGATAGATAGATAGATAGATAGATAGATAGATAGATAGATAGATAGATAGATAGATAGATAGATAGATAGATAGATAGATAGATAGATAGATAGATAGATAGATAGATAGATAGATAGATAGATAGATAGATAGATAGATAGATAGATAGATAGATAGATAGATAGATAGATAGATAGATAGATAGATAGATAGATAGATAGATAGATAGATAGATAGATAGATAGATAGATAGATAGATAGATAGATAGATAGATAGAGATAGATAGATAGATAGATAGATAGATAGATAGATAGATAGATAGATAGATAGATAGATAGATAGATAGATAGATAGATAGATAGATAGATGAAGATAGATAGATAGATAGATAGATAGATAGATAGATAGATAGATAGATAGATAGATAGATAGATAGATAGATAGATAGATAGATAGATAGATAGATAGATAGATAGATAGATAGATAGATAGATAGATAGATAGATAGATAGTAGATAGATAGATAGATAGATAGATAGATAGATAGATAGATAGATAGATAGATAGATAGATAGATAGATAGATAGA
This sequence comes from Lucilia sericata, assembly GCF_015586225.1. Taxonomy (NCBI): domain Eukaryota; kingdom Metazoa; phylum Arthropoda; class Insecta; order Diptera; family Calliphoridae; genus Lucilia; species Lucilia sericata. Next base: position 11,021 of record NW_023994840.1, on the reverse strand, counting down.
TAGATAGATAGATAGATAGATAGATAGATAGATAGATAGAGATAGATAGATAGATAGATGATAGATAGATAGATAGATAGATAGATAGATAGATAGATAGATAGATAGATAGATAGATAGATAGATAGATAGATAGATAGATAGATAGATAGATAGATAGATAGATAGATAGATAGATAGATAGATAGATAGATAGATAGATAGATAGATAGATAGATAGATAGATAGATAGATAGATAGATAGATAGATAGATAGATAGATAGATAGATAGATAGATAGATAGATAGATAGATAGATAGATAGATAGATAGATAGATAGATAGATAGATAGATAGATAGATAGATGGTAGATAGATAGATAGATAGATAGATAGATAGATAGATAGATAGATAGATAGATAGATAGATAGATAGATAGATAGATAGATAGATAGATAGATAGATAGATAGATAGATAGATAGATAGATAGATAGATAGATAGATAGATAGATAGATAGATAGATAGATAGATAGATAGATAGATAGATAGATAGATAGATAGATAGATAGATAGATAGATAGATAGATAGATAGATAGATAGATAGATAGAGATAGATAGATAGATAGATAGATAGATAGATAGATAGATAGATGATAGATAGATAGATAGATAGATAGATAGATAGATAGATAGATAGATAGATAGATAGATAGATAGATAGATAGATAGATAGATAGATAGATAGATAGATAGATAGATAGATAGATAGATAGATAGATAGATAGATATAGATAGATAGATAGATAGATAGATAGATAGATAGAGATAGATAGATAGATAGATAGATAGATAGATAGATAGATAGATAGATAGATAGATAGATAGATAGATAGATAGATAGATAGATAGATAGATAGATAGATAGATAGATATAAGATAGATAGAGATGATAGATAGCTAGATAGATAGATAGATAGATAGATTAGATAGATAGATAGATCGATAGATAGATAGATAGATAGATAGATAGATAGATAGATAGATAGATAGATAGATAGATAGATAGTAAGATAGATTGATAATAGATAGATAGATGATAGATAGATAGATAGATAGATAGATAGATAGATAGATAGATAGATAGAAGAAGATAGGATAGATAGATAGATAGATAGATAGATAGATAGATAGATCGATAGATAGATAGATAGATAGATAGATAGATAGAGTAGATAGATAGATAGATAGATAGATAGATAGATAGATAGATAGATAGATAGATAGATAGATAGATAGATAGATAGATAGATAGATAATAGATAGATAGATAGAGTAGATAGATAGATAGATAGATAGATAGATAGGTAGATTGTGAATGGACAATTTTTCACGGCCTTATAAAACAATTGACTGATTGGAAACTGGATTTAGTGGACGCGGCACCTCCCATATAAAGATTATATAAATTAGAATATCGAAGAGAATATAATTGCTTGATTACTCAAATTTACTATTAATATGAATATTTACGTAAAAATTGGCTGGACTAACAATGGGTGGCATGCCACCTCTCCTACGAATTTAATGCAAAAATTCGAAAATCAAGTAAAGTATTAGAGCTCAACTTTGACATTCAAGTGAATTTTTAGAGGAAAACTGGACGACTTAGCATTAGGAGGGCATGGCACCTCCCATATGAGTTAAATAGAAAAAATTATAATAAATGGGAAACTATTAAAGCTCGAATTCACAAATTTTGCACGAACAACTTTGATGTCAATGTGAACATTTAGGGGGGAAAATTGGCCGGACTAGCAGTAATGGGTGTGGTATCTCCCATATGAATTTAAAGAGGTAAGAGTGTTATATTCGGTTGAGCCGAATCTTTTATACCCACTATCAAATTATTGCCTAAATGGAATACATCCTTATAATTAAACTTTGATATTTAAGGATCAATGCTTTTGTTATTATCGATACAATTTTCTAATCTACTATCATAGTTCGACATTAATATGAATTTATATACTTGGAAGAGGGCCTTTAAGTATGGACCACGCTCTTCCAAAGTATAAAATATAAATTTTTAAAACAAATCGTTTTTGTCCAACTGGTTTTTTGTAAGAGTGGTTATATGCGGGGTAGAGTCAATTATGGACTTATCCTCTTATCTTATCCTATTAGTTATAGACCGATCCTCAACAAATCCAGTAAAAAGATTTAATTTCCTATAAAACTTGTTTATGTCGAATTTCACAGATCTACTCTTATTTTTAAGCTAGTAATGAGTGTTAAAGTCATTTTCTGAAAGGGGACCTTATTTGGGAAGTGGGGTCAATTATAGACCGATCCTCATAAATTTAGTGGGGAGTTATTGGCTCGTATAAAACTTGCTTATGACGAATTTCTTCGCTGTACTTGTATTTCTAAGCCACTAATGAAAGATAAAGTTATTAACTTATACTTATTAAGTAATCGTATTGTTTACATCACTAATTATTACATTCGTTATCAATGTTTATATGCGAATTCTACTGAATTCTGATTTCCATATACATACATATTTAATAAAAGTAAACAAAATTTTTTTGTTTATTTTAAGAATCCCAATCGGTCATTTGATATCCTACAGTAATTATTAAAAAAATTTCAAATTATAATACAAACAAATCAAAATAAACACACATATGTACATGTTTATTAACAAGTAACTATACCCTGAATGCTTCGCTACCTTGGTGATAACATAAATCATTCCATTATATTTATATTCTATTTCTTTAAATATATATGGCAAATAGATACATACATATGTATATAACCATCCCCATCGGCACCTAAAGTGATCATCTGCTTTAAATTTCAAAACAAAACGTTTAAAATGCGAAAATGTCAAGAAAATCGGTCTATAGACTTAAAAAACATTCGTATTTGTATATATAAAGATATAGGTTAATATTTATTGTTTAATTAAAAAAAATAAACATATAAAAAATATTTAATAATAAGTAGTGGTATCTCAATCTATTGTTGTAGTTTCCACTTCTGTAGTTGTAGTTTCCAAATGTGAAGACAACAAAATCTCCATGGGAAATCCCTGCAAGTAATTGGTCTGTCTTACGAAATCTGTTGAACAGCAAAACATAATGCCCGCATATGCATAACGAAAGGAGGTATAAATTTCATTTAACCAGGGAATATCTGCACAAATATCGGGGCAAAATATTACATTCTCAGTGGTGAAATACTAGATCATAAAAATATTGAATAAAAATATCAGCTAAAAGAGATAAAAATTAATTTATGTATGTATGCATCCATCCTACCTCAGCATAGGGTGAGTTATAACCAACAATAATAAATTCTTGATTCAAATTATTATACGATTTCAAATAAGTCCATATATAGGCAGGTATGGTCTCATTTTTAAAACCAAACTAAAAAAAAATATATATAAAAAATCAAATTTCTCATCTATCTGCTCTATATTTACTTTCATTTCCAATCGTCTTTCTTTATGACACTTGTCATCGGCTGGATATTCTGCTACGCCCGATGTACCGGTATATATTTCAAAACTATTAGAATAAGCATAGTTTTTCAAAGTATTTAAAAAACGTTGCCAATTACCCAATCGCAGGTTACGCCACCAAATAATATTTAATAAGTTATCATATTCTTTGAAATATTTTTTTAACATTTCATCCTGTACAATTGAAGATACTTCGTAGTTTGCTAAACTCAGCCATCTATCAGTTTTAGCCAAATTTGTTAATTTTTCCTTTAATAAAGTGTCACTATAAAATGAAATTGTTGTTATTATTTGGGGTAAAATGTTTTTGTTTTTTTTTTTTTTAATTTCATACCTTAAATCTGAGAGAGTGGAAAGTTTTAAATTCCAAAGATTTTCGTCTAAATATTCACTGGGTATCATATTGGTGATGCGCACGTCCATTGGCTGTACGATCATTAAAGTAATTTATTAAATTTAATGAATAGTTTTTGCTTATTTACTGAAAATTCAGATTATGATTATGAATTTGGAAAGAATCTGTCCTCTTGGTATAATTATATATACAAAATCGAAAATTTTACAATTATTGACTGAACTCTAGTTTCTTAAATCCAATAATCTTTGTCAAATATTTTTAACAACTGGCGAACTTGGTCCGCGTTTTAGTCCCTAATTTTAACGCATATTTCCCTTCACATACCGATCTATGAATTTCTAATTCATACTAAATTTTTAAACGACTCTATCGGTGAAATACACATATAAATACTTCTCAAGGCCCCTGTAACATATATTTGAAATTTAATGTTATTAGTAACAGTAGTTTCCGATTTTATCGATTGCGAAAATTACTCTTTTATTTACATAGATTATCGAACAATGGGAGCTATGACTAATAGTGAGCCAAATCGAAAAAAATCGGAGGCGAAACTATATATACACAAAACACTTTAATGACTAACTTTATTCCCATATTATTATTTAATAATGAAATTTGTCCATGTAATGATTTTCTAAAGGGGACCTTGCATGGGAGCTACGAGCAATTGTTAACTGATCCCGAAAAAAATTTCGTACATACTATATATACTAACCTGATTCAAATAATTCCGTCGTAAATTTGAAACATTATAAACTACAGTTTGCAAAGCGATTTGTTCCATATTATAACAAATTGCAGCCAATACAAAATTATCCGTACATGGTTTGGTCGCCAATAAAAATGTACTGGAATTTTGATTATTTTGACACCAAGTGTATGGCTGCTTTGTGGAATAGATAGTCCAGTTGCGATGCATGCATGAAAACTTATTCTGAGAAAGTTCTATATTATCATAAACTAACTTTTTATTACGACATTTTAAAGTAATTGAATTCATATTTAAAATTGATTTATCAACGTAAACTTCCCTATAGTCATAAAGATCATCATATATAGCAAATCTTTCTTTCGTCTGATAGTTGATGGAACTGAAAAATATAAAGAAAAAATTAATTTTACTATTAACAAGTAAGAGTACTATATTCGGCTATGCCGAATCTTAAATACCCTCCACCACCAATCTACTTTTTATTGTAGATCTCTAATCTAATTTTTAGATAACTCGCCAAAATTTTTGTCGGACTAATTTTGATTAGGTCCAGAAAAATTTAGAATGATTTATCTATACACAAAACATACTTATGTCGAATTTTATCCGGATATAATAAATTAATAACGAATTAAGTGTTTAGGTGATTTTATGAAGTGGACTTTATATAGGAGCTATGAGCAATTAAGGGCCTATCCGGAAAAAATTTCGTAGAGTGATTTATGTAAAGACAAAACATATAAGTGTCGAATTTTCTCAAGACAACTTTATTTGACAATGAAATATGTGCGTTTAAGTGATTCTCAGAAGTGGACCTTATATGGGAGCTATGACCAATAATGGACCGATCCGAGAAAAAAAGTGGTAAAATAATTTGTAGGTACACAAAACTTATTCAAGTCGAATTTTATTCGTATAGCTTTGGAATTCAATGAAATATATGCGTGTAAGTGATTCTCGGAAGTGGACCTTATATGGGAACTATGAACAATTATGGGCCTATTCGGGAGAAATTTCGCAGAATGATTCATATTTGGGCAAAACATGTTTGTGTCGAATTTTATCAAGATAGCTTTATTTGATATTGAAATATGTGATTTTAAGTGATTTTCGGAAGTGGGCCTTATATGGGATCTATGACCAATAATGGACCGATCCGTAACAAATTTTGTAGAATGATTTGTATGTACACACATATCCAACTCGAATTTTATCCCGATAGCTTTAAAATTCAATGAAATATATGCGTTTAAGTGATTTTCGGCAGTCGACCTTATATGGGAGCTATGACCAATTATGGGCCTATCCGGAAAATTTTTCGTAGAGTGATTTATATTTAGACTAAACATATTTCTGTCGAATTTTATCAAAATAGCTTTATTTGACAATGAAATATGAGCTTTTAAATGATTTTCGAAAGTGGGCCTAAAAAAAATTTGGTAGAATGATTTGTATGTACACAAAAACATATCCAGCTCAAATTTTATCACAATAGTTTTATTCATCAATGAAATATGTACGTTTAAGTGATTTTCGGAAGGGGACCTTAATGGGAGCTATGACCAATTGTGGATCGACTGAGATAAACGTTGATAGTATGATTTCTGTTCATATTATATTTGCATGTGCAAAATTTTGTGCTGATACCGACATACTTGAGGGAGTTATTAAAGTTAAACTAATTTCCGGGAATATATACCTTTGTATGGGGGCTATGAGAAATATTGGATCAATTGCAAAGATTTTGAACACAATTGATCACTGCCATAAAAAAATTAAGTGTGACAAAATTCATCGCAATATCTGTGGTAGTTTCTGAGAAATCTTCAAAAGAATTAGGAAAAAAACTTAATTTTTTTCGAGGTAGTCTGAAATTTTTACTCATAACTTTTTACGTTGTGAACCGATTTTGCTGATTTTCAATACCAAACTGCTTAGGATAATAATAAATATTTTGGGTGAATTTGGTTGATTTCCTTTACTTAGTTTTAACGTGAGCGTGTTTTACACAGACAGACAGACAAACGGACATAGCTAAATCGACTCAGAATTTCATAAGGACCCAGAATATATACTTTGTTGGGTCTTAGATGAATATTTCTAGGTGTTACACATGGAACGACAAACTTATTTATACCCTCTATCACCACTGATGGTGGTGGAGGGTATAAAAATGTTAATTTACTTTAACTACACAAATGGTTTACTTTAAATATGTATCACAATATACATGTATTGTTTCACCATCATATAATTTTATAGGATTTCCATTGTAGGGTACATTTATTTTATATTTTCCAATATTTTTTTCATATTTCGGTAAAGTATCCTCATCCGTGGGATATTGTATAACGCAATCACTTTGTATGCTGGGCAAATATGCCATCAACAATATAAAACTTATTAAATTTAATATTTTGAATTTAGACATCCTTTTGTTCGGAGCACTATAACAGAACTAATTGGAATTTTAAGATCAAACTCTGACTTTTATAATTAAAAAAAAAGAAATATTCACTCACGTCGCTGTGATAACACTATCGGGCATGTTGACTGCAGTTCCAAGAAATTAAATTCCAACTTATCGTTATATGAGCAGAAAATACATAAACACTTATTTACATATGAAATCATTAATTGTCACATTTGAAAGAGAACATGACTTCGATGGTCAATAACCCAGCGGTAAAACATACACAATTATGTACTCGCTTATCTAAGTGATATTTCGTGGCAGTCGGTGGTGATGCTTTCACTTATTCTTCCACTTAGATTTAACATAAAAGTGTCCTAGGCTGCCCCATCGATGTGCTCTCACTTAGAATGTAAGCCACAATATCATTAAGACAAATTAAAATTTCACTTACATAATGTGTGGAGTTCTAAGCGAAGTTAATGAGACGCCTATAAACGCTTGCAAATAAGCATGTAATGTATGTAGACTACAATCCTATTTGCATTTGTAAGTTAAAGTATTTTGTTATAGAAAAATATATATATTTCTTATATTTATTTTAAAATTATGCAAGTTTATTTAAAAATTATCATCACAAATTATAGTTAATTCAATAAAAAATATAAATAAACAATTTTAACGAAGATAAATGAAATGAATCTTAATTTTCTTTTGAAACTCTCGGCCATCTTCCTTTACAGATCCTGTAAACAATCAAGAGGAAGTTGTCAGTATTAAAACTAGAATATATGAAGTAAATTTACCCTAATTATTTTAAATTTTTGCAATAAAATAACTTTTTTTAACAAAACACAACTTCATTTACAAAAAATCAACTTTAAACTGAAACAAAAAGATTCTTCTTTTCATGTAGTAGTATACAAAAGAAAAATAAAACGGTACTTTAGTTGTTTTTTTAAAGAACTCTCCGCTTAAATCGTAATCTATGTTATAATTACGTTGGATTACGCATACATTGCACTCTAAGTACTTAGATTACTCGCTTAGAACGTCATACTGATGTCATCGAATATTATTTAGGTACTTTGTTTCATTTACCGCTGGGAAAATATTTGTTGTTTTTATTACACTCTCAGTAGACCCAAGCGATGGGTAGTATCAGGGTTGGCAAAATTGGTAAAATTGCACTTTTTGGTACAATTCGATCTTCAAAACTAAAATGTTACACAAATGAGTTAATTTTTATACCCATCATCAAAAAGATGTAGGGGTATATTGATTTTGTCATTCCGTTTGTGACACATCGAAATATTGGTCATAGACCCATAAAAGGATATACATATATTCTGGGTCCTTATTAAATTCTAAGACGATCTAGCTATGTCCGTCTGTCTGTTGAAAGCACTATAGAGTCCGAACGGTATGAGCTAGAAATTCTCATTAAATGTTCTCTATAGATAAGGTTTGTTTGGTATTGAAAATGGGCCATATCGGTCCACGTTTTCGGATAGCCCTAATACAAGTGGACCCCCGAAAAACAGCTTTAACGGGCATATCTGTTTTATCAGTACGAGAATAGCGATGAAATTCGACATAAATAAGTTTCATATGATCCAACATCTCCCTACCAAATTTTATGAGGATAACTGTCCCCTTCGGAAAATCACTATAACGCTTATTACTGGCTTAAAAATAATAATATAGCGATGATGAATTCGACACAAATAAGTTTCATGCTAGCCAAAATCTCTGTACCAAATTTTATGTGGATCGGTCCATAATTAACCCTACCTCTCATATAAGATCCCCCTTCAAAATATTACTTTAATGCTCATTACTGGCTTAAAAATACGAGTATAGCGATGAAATGCGACACACATAAGTACCATGCGAGCCATAATCTGTCTATAAAATTTTATGTGGATCGGTCATAATTGACACTACCCCCCATATAAGATCCCCTTCAGAAAATTACTTTAACGCTAAGTACTGTCTTAAAAATACGCGTATGGAAATGAAATTCGACACACATAAGTTCCATGCGAGCCAAAATCTCTCTATCAAATTTTATGTGGAGCGGTCCATAATGACCCTACCACCCATATAAGGCCCCTTCAAAAACGACCTTAACGCTCATTACTTTCTTAAAATACGAGTAAAGCAATGAAATTGACATAAGTTGCTTACGAGCAAAATACTCTCGGGCAAAATTTTATGTGGATCGGTCCATAATTGACTCTATCTTACAAGACGGGAGAGAGAAATGACAGAAGTCAGTTTCGTACGAGCCCAAAAGGGAAGAAACGGGAGAGGAACGGAAAGCGGGACCGGAAAGGGGAGAAAACAGGGAAACAGGAGGGAGAGGGCAGAGAGCGGAAGAAGGGGGGGCGAGAGAGGGGAAACGGAAACGGGGAGCAAGCAGAGCAAAAACGGGGAGCAAGGAGAGCAAGGACCGAGAAGGGGGGAGGGCGGCGAACGAACGAACGAACGAACGAACGAACGAACGAACGAACGAACGAAAACGAACGAACGAACGAACGAAACGAACGAACGAACACGAAACGAACGAACGAACGAACGAACGAACGAACGAACGAACGAACGAAACGAACGAACGAACGAAAACGAACGAAACGAACGAACGAACGAACGAACGAACGAACGAACAACGAACGAAACGAACGAAACGAACGAACGAAGAACGAACAAACGAACGAACGAACGAACGAACGAACGAACGAAGAACGAACGAACGAACGAACGAACGAACGAACGAACGAAACGAACGAACGAACGAACGAACGAACGAACGAACGAAACGAACGAACGAACGAACGAACGAACGAAGAACGAACGAACGAAACGAAACGAACGAAAGAACGAACGAACGAACGAAACGAACGAACGAACGAACGAACGAACGAACGAACGAACGAACGAACGAAAACACGAACGAACAAACGAACGAACGAACGAACGAACGAACGAACAACGAACGAACGAACGAACGAACGAAAGAACGAACGAACACGACGAACGAACGAACGAACAACAACGAACGAACGAACGAACGACGAACGAACGAAAACGAACGAAACGAACGAACGAACGAACGAACGAACGAACGAACAACGAACGAACGAACGAACGAACGAACGAAACGAACGAACGAACGAACGAACGAACGAACGAACGAACGAAAAAACGAAAACGAACGAACGAACGAACGAACGAACAACGAACGAACGAACGAACGAACGAACGAACGAACGAACGAACGAACGAACTACGAACAACGAACGAACGAAAACGAACAAAACGAACGAAGAACGAACGAACGAAACGAACGAACAACGAACGAACGAACAAAAAACGAACGAACGAACGAAACGAACGAACGAACAAAACGAACGAAACGAACGAACAAAAACGAACGAACGAAAACGAACGAACGAAAACGAACGAACGAACGAAACGAAAACGAACTAACTAACGAAAGAACTAACAAACGAACGAACGAACGAACGAACGAACGAACGAACGAACTAACTAAGACTAACGAACTAAGAACTACTAAAGAACGAACGAACGACTAAGAACAACGAACTAACTAACTAACGAACTAACAACTAACTAACTAACGAACGAACACTAACTACGAACTAAAGAACTAACTAACTAACTAACGAACGAACTAACTGAACTAAAACTAACTAACGAAGAACTAACGAACGAACGAACTAACTAACTAACGAACTAAACGAAGAACTAACTAAACTAACGAACGAACGAACTAACGAACTAAAACTGAACTAAACTAGAAGAACTAAACTAACTAACTAACTAAAACTGAACTAACTAACTAACAAAACTAACTAACTAACTAACTAACTAACTAACTAACTTTTTTTTTTTTTTTTTTTTTTTTTTTTTTTTCAATTGTTTCATTTATTATTCAATTGTTTCATTTTTACAAAAACTTTTCATTTTACAAAAATTACTTAAACTAGACCCGCA